>NC_056727.1:791379872-791479872 GCF_019279795.1 Protopterus annectens
ATTGTTGTCACATGTGGTGCACACCCAGTACTTGGCAGGAATTCCTGCAGCTCATTCAGTGTTGCTGTAGGTCCCATGGCAGTCTGCATGGCCAGTTGTTGTCTTGTCATTTCATCCATTTTGGATGGAAGTCCAGTTGTTTGCAGTGTCACTGTTGTCCCATATCTTCTCCACTGTCTGATGACTGTCTGCAGTGTATTCCATGGTATATCCAATATTGTGGACACTTTTTCTACTCTTCTCCTGACTGATACCTTTCCACAATGCAATCTCTTTGATGCTTTGTAAGTTCTCTGCCAAACATGTCCTTTGCTGTAGCAGGCAACTGGGTAAATGTCAAATATATTGTACTAGGACAGTTGAACATTATTTGGGGTTAATCAGAGTCTCATTAATTGATGGCATGTGTGTACCCCAAAAGTGAATGCTGTGATTACTGCAAGAGGTGCATCAATCAAGTAGTGATTTATGTCTGTGCACATGTATGCAACCAGCTCATAGTATGTTTTTATCTTTCATATTTTCTTCCCTAACAGATATGTTTGTTTTTCTATAGAACTGTAGAGGTTATGGGTCACTCACATTCAAGGTTGGAAATATTTTGAAATGATTTTCTGTGGTCTCCTTTTCATGTAGTACACAAACCTTGCATTTCAACAGGGGTGTGTACACTCTTGATATCCACTGTATGTAGGTGTTCATATAGCTGTTTGTGGAAGGCATGGACAGAGGATCATAACAAAGTTGCGCACCTCTCTGATTACAACCTGATAACCATGCATATTGTATTACCCATATCATTGTCATGGCAATGCAGCAACCAGCACTGTAAACATTTATGTCTGTTGTATGCACTGAAACTGATATTACACACAAGTACAACATGTACAACTTATTTACATACATAGATAAGTAAGTTGATTGCACAACAGGCTTTGCTATCACAGTGCTGACCTGGAGGATGTTCCACATTCATAGCTAGGCTATTATGTTACAATGTCATTGTTAACAGACTTGACAATGGTTTGCCTAACATAGCACAACTCTATGTGTATGTGACTACAGATATCAGGCACACGTGTGCTTATAACACTGTACAGCTGAATGGTATGAACTTACTATATGACATGCATTTCAACACACATTTCTGCAACAGTACTTTACTATGCACATGCTCTGTATAGGTCTTTGAGATTTACAAGGCAAACATGTGTATCATACTTATATTCACAGGTAACATATGGATATGTACAACATCCCAGTAGCTGGCCTAGCAGTGGCACAGTCATTGGTGTTTGACAGACACTTCAGTAGTTGTCAAATGTCAGCTTTCCTTTCCTGGGGTGAGTCAGGGACCTGAGCTGTGATCTATGTCACTGCCGACAAAGCCACATGCTATGGCCATTGGTGCTGTTCAGCAGTACATGAGTACAGCAAGTCTTGCTGAAACATATTCTTTCAAACTCCTATTTTCCATTATTACAGACCACCTACTGCATTCAAGTATGGCCATGTTTTTAGGCCAATGTCCCCAATTATGTCTGGCTTTGTCCAGATTTCATGCAGTAAGAGGTTGATATGTATGGTCTATCATTATGTAGCACTGTCATTCCTGCTTAGGGCAAAGGCTGGACAACATGTGGAACTCTATACATTCAAGAGGTCAGTGTGTATAGAGACTGCCCTTATATGCCCCTGTAACATATTTTATGTGGGGGAGAGTAAGAAGTGTTTTAAAACTAGGCTGTAAGAACATGTGAGCGATTATACTGATAAGAAAGAAAACAGTTCTATAGCTGTACATTTTTATAAATCTCACTATGGGGCAGTAGTGGGTTACAAGGTACTTTTTCTGAAAATGCCTGTTTCTCAGTTTGATCAAACAGTTATAAAAGAACAATTGTTACGTACAGAATCAATTATAAATGTGAGACTTTATCCCCTAGGGGGTTAAATGAGGAGTGCAATTGGAGGCTATGTGTTTAAATATGTAAGTATAAGTGTTAACTGCTTCTTGTATGTAAAGCAAGTATTTATTGTAATGTTTTATTCCTTGAAGGCTTTGGTCAAAACATCAGAGTATAATAAACTTGGTGAATGACTGGCTGGTTGTTTTTCTTTTTACTATCTTCAGTCATGTCAGTTTATTTGCTAAGAGATCATTGTATGTCTGGCCATTGTGTATGGACTATCATGTTTTTGTAGCAGTGTACTGCTTAAGTATTATTTGGACCCGGGGGCAGATGTCGGTGGCATGGGTCCCTTTTGTTTCCAGCTCTGCATGCTGCCCCAGTTATGGGTGGTCTATCAGCAGCATATGTTTGTAATGGCATTTTGAGACATGTATGCATATATATACTTTTTATACATGCACACACACACATGTGTGTGTGTATATATATATATATATATATATATATATATATATATATATATATATATATATATATACCTCAGTATTGGTAATATATCTACATATTGTTATATATATGTATCACCATACATATATCTCTCTCTATATGTATATGTTTCTTTTCCTACATATATTTATAGATGCCAATCCCTCCTGATTGTACAGTGTCTCTTCTCTATTGTAAAGTGGCTTTAATGCATGGTATGTTTGAAAAAGCATCAGTTATTTCTATAACTCAGATGGCTTTGTGGTAAATTGCTGCTGCTATGGTGTGAAGAGTCCTGGGTTCAAGACCTGCAAGGGTTGTTTATTTTCTTGCTGGGCAGAACAGAGGCTGATTGGAACAGAGTGAATAAAGCAGTTTTAAGCAGTTGTAAGCGGATTTGCATGGGTTTGCATGATGGTGAGTGATGCTAACATAGGGTTAAACCAATAGGAGCTTAACCCATGTAGGCTTCGCTTAATGACACTTACCAGTGCACAAATCTGCTCAGCTGAGCTAATTGCATTTACATTTGAGCAATGCTTAAACCTGCTAAGCATAGTTCACCCTTGGTAACTATTGATCACATTCCAGCCTTATAAAGTAGCAGAGTAATGACATCATTTATTAAGTGTATTTGATTTCCTTTACATAACATCCTTCTATGTGCTGTTATTACAGTAGCAAGGGCCGTGACTATACTGAATAGGACACTTGTGTATACATCGGTAGCATCACATGTAATATGCACTCACATTTGCATGTTCCACCAGCTACGGTACACTGGCTGCCAAAAAAATGTAACACATATTGTATTGAATTAGTACTTTTAACACTGCTTTTCCATGTAAAATTTGGTACTTGAACCATGCTCCCCTGCATGCAAAGCTGGGACTCTGAGTACTACATTCTCTTGTACTTGGGGTTTGAGCTGTATGTTTTGATGTATCTCTTATTGGATATTAATCTGATATTATTATATTAATTGTAGAGTACTATGTTTTTGGCCATGTCATTGAGGACTGATGTCATGTAATAATGGCATATATTTCAGTTTCAGAGTTCTGTCCTTCAGAACATTCATCCTAATGCATGACCTGTTTGCTATCTAGTTTCTCTGTCTGTCCTCTGTGCAGATGAGATGACACCGGTGCTCAGGCTGTGGTAGTCTACACTGCTGAATGGGTCTGAAAAGCCATGCCTGTGTTCATGTAGGATGTAGCCAGAAAAGGTATCAGAACTATAGAGACCTCCACGTGTTGCCTTTGAGAGAGCATTACAGAGGTGATGGTCTACAGATTCACAGACAGTAGGTGGGAATATTTCACTGGACAGGACATTTGGAGACAACCCAACAACATGGGGGACATATCCAGAATTGTGAACAGATTATATGTCATCAGTTGTGCTATACATATGGTGGGTGGATAGATTGACAGGGTTTGTGTGGTCATGCATTTACTGACTGACTTCACATCTGACAGTGATATGTGTCTGCATACCTCTCCACTGACATGCTGTCCATAGACTGGCCACATGTTTGCTTGTTATGTTTGGCCTGTTCCACAGACAGTTGTTGTCCTTGGAAAATCAGTTGGGGACTATGGGGAATGCAGTCAGTAAACACTTACATCTATTGGTATTACTGATGTCATATTCATCATAAAGGATAAGTTACAATGAACCCTGTTACATCAGCAGCTGTCTCAATTTATGACAGCAATATGTCCAATCTACATCTGTGTTTGTGCCTTTGTTCCCAAATGATGTCAGGCTTTGTCCAAATGTCATGCACTATGAGGCTCAGAAGTATTTAGTATCATTATGTCTTGCCTTCTTTCTTGCTACCATACCAGTGATGACATAGACCCACTGACATGTTACAGAAAAGATGCCATAGATATGAGTTCAGAGCCTCTACAATCTGAGGTGAATTGTACATTAGAGAGGTCTGTGTATGTCTGGCCATTGTTAGCAGACTGTCAGGATTGTGTAGACATGTCATGTGTACACGTTATTTGGGCTGTGTATGGAGGGGGTAGATGTAAGTGTTATGGCTCCATTTTTATCTGACTGTGCATGCTGATCCACTTTCTGCTGGTCTTTTGGCTGCATGTGTTTGTAGGGGCAGAGTGAGACATATCCTGCCCCATCGTCAGAATTCAGTCTACACTGAGAATTGGGCGAGTATATGTAGGGGTAGTGTGTGAGTGGCAAACAATGATGTATTTGTTCACAGTCCATATACTTTACTGTTCACTTGACTTACCGGTATGTGACTGTGACTGTGGTGAAATTGGTTGGGGGTATGCACTTTCACACTGGTGTCTGTTTTTCAGTGCTGTTACATCCCTGTAGTGTCTCATATATTTGCAAATACATGTGTAATTCCCAATAGCGGATTTGCTATTTCAATTAATTGTGCTATTTCAGTGACTATATGTTACAGCAGACAGGAGGGTGTTGCTGCAGCAACTGTGTCAACTTATCTCCACCACTGTTTCAGATATGTTCCCATTTTTATGACTTCCAGACACCATTTTCTCAGCCTTGGTCCAGATTCATTGCAGTAAGGGGTTCTGAGCATAACACTCAACTGGATGGATTGTTTCAGGATGTCCAGGTTTATTGCTCATATTTCTGGTCTGTTGTACAGATTAGGCTCATTTCTCTGGTAAATCATTGTGATGATATGGGGATTTTTGTCAGTAAATGATGACATACATTTCATTTTCAGACCTCACAGCAGTCAGAATATGTATGCTGAAACAAACTGTGTTACTCTGGCAACTTTCTACATTTATAAAGGCAATATTTAAAAGAGTTCCCTAGTTTGGGCCCATTGTCCACCCCCCCCCCCATTCTGATAGCCTTTGGACAGATTTATTCCACTAAAAGATTGAGAGGTATGATTCTGAGATACAACTCCACTACATGTTCTGAGCACATATATATGTATATATATATATATATATATATATATATATATATATATATATATATATATATATATATAAGTATGTACTAGACTAATGGGCCCGGAGCATTTAGAAGCCTAGCCCATAGGATTACCCTGGCAACCAACCTTAGCTCACAGTGCTTCTGTCGAGTAGAGTCATTGGAGTGATCCCCAGGGTGGAGTTTCTATTTCCCATCCACTCATCAAGATTTCCCTTCAAGAGGGCCAGTGAGGTGCTCTGCTTGACATGTATGGGAGGTCTATTCCATAGCATGAGCATTCTCTGGGTAACGAACCTGTCCCTCCAGCATGTTGTGTTGATTGTGGTAATGAAGTTGAGGTCTGTGGAGTGTGTGGTGTGGAGGGATTGGGATTTTTCTAGCTGTAGCATTTCTAACAGAGCTGGGTCAGACATGGCTTCAAGCAGAGATCACCTCTAAGTAGGCAATATGAGAGAGAGAATAGTTGGATTTTTTGGAGTATGTCCATATAGAACAAGTCTTTAAGGCCTAGGATCCTGTTTGTGAGGTACTTTTGCAGCCTCTCCAGTTGTTGCAGCTGTCTAGTGAGGTACATGACAAATGAGGCATTGTACTTGATGATTAGCCTAAAGAGGGAAGAGTAGAGGGAGACAATGACCTCTTTCTTCCTGGATGCAAAACCCTTAGTAATGAGATGTGCCACATAGAAGGACTTTCTGACCACAGTGGTAATGTGGTGGTCAAGGGAGAGGTTGCTGTCAGCTTATGTTCCCAGATGTCTTATAATGCCCTCTGTGTTCAGGGGACTACCATCAATCTGGTAAGTCATGGGAACCGGATTTCTCCCAAAGGGGATTATGACACATTTGTTGAGAGTGAGCTTAAAGCCATGGTTCTGACACCAGTCGTTGGACTCAATGAGGCCTTTCTGTAGGATGTCAGCATCACTTGTGGTGTTAATAATAGCTCTCAACTTGCATTCATCTGCAAACTTTGTCAGCTGGAGTCCCTTTGTGTTGCCATGGACTTCAGAGACGTAGATACCAAATAGTCAGCTACTTTCGCAGTGTGGGTTCTATCTGTGAGCCAGTTTGCAACCCACCTAGTGATATAAGGGTTGATGCCTAGCTTAGTGAGTTTTTCTCAGTGCCGGCTGGTGACTTCAAATTAAAGGGAGGCTACAGGAGACAGCTGAATGGGTGCAGCCAATGGGAAGCGGTGTGGTCAACTAGAAAGGGGTGGAGCTATGCTTAAAACCACAACAACTGGAACTTTAATTAAATATGCTGCCCGGGGTGCCAAACCATCATTGCAAAAGTCCAATCAAGACAAAATGAAATGTAGAAGAAAAAAAATATTTCAATGCATTGGCTACATGACAACTTACTTAATATCTAGATGGAAACACAAAGGTTATGATGCATGAAAAAATAAATTACTTTTTACATACATTACTGGAATGCCAGTCAGAATCAAGTATAAAAAAAAACAAGCAGCACTCAACTCAAACCACTTCTCCTTGCACTGCAGTTCTAATTATAATTTATATTCAGCTTTATAAAATTACCAAGTAACATGCTGAAAGTAGCAATCTCTGTGTGATACTCCCACTTGTAAAAATGTTTCTTATTCAAAAAAGACCTGCTGGCTAACAACGACTATCTACTTGTTTCATGGAGAAGACATGATCAATGTAAAAAATGAACAGCAAACAAGAAGCAAGCTCAAAATAAACTGCTTAAAGGATTACTGCACAGGTTATGGACCCCACATGATACATTGGCATTCTGTTTAGTTTATGGGTAAAGCCTGCAAAGATGACTGCACGTCTCTAACAAATGTAATGAGCTTCTTAAAATAATGTAATCCTGTCATTTATTACAAATACTGTCATACGCATTTCAATACCCAAGGCTTCTACATTATCTAGTTATGTAAGTATTTTCTGCATGGCAAGAGAAAGGCTTTCAATGTTGGCAGTTCTTTAACAGTATGCTTATTAAAGCTTACTTGCATCTTACAATCTCCAACAAGCTTACCTGATGGTCATTAAAGCATTGCTACTTAAACATAGAGCAACAGGGCACTGTGACAGCATGCATTTTCTAAATAATAAGAAGCATAAATCAGCAGTATAAAAATATGACAGAAAACCAGAGCATTCTGCAAAATCAAGGATAGATGAAAAGCCATGGTCGTACTTGTAGTCTACCTTGGATGGGGGAATACTCTGCACACTTGCACTGCATAACTGCTCCTTGCCTTGCTTGGGTACATCCAGAGCCACTACAATGGGGAGTAGGGTGTAACAAGTAGGTCAAAATTTGTAATGTCTCTGGTTGACAGTGATAGCCCTGACACTCATACCTCACAGCAGGAAATATGGACAAAGCCATACATAGAAGTGGGACACAGACCCAAAAATAAGGACAATTTTTAAATATTGCTCTTATAAACTTAAAAAGTAGTAGGTCTTGCATTAGTATGAATTTTCTGAAGGGTATGAAATCTGAAACTCAAATGTCTGCCATTATTTTCTAACTTCAGTCTTTAATGATTTGCCACTAATTTGCCGGAAAACTGCAATTTTATGAAAAACAGACCACACATGTGATGCAAAATTATAAAATTTTCACACAATACAGCTGGAAACATGTCAAAGATGGGACACCTTTTTAATATTAGTACTGTTAACTTGAACAGCTGACAAAATAAGGGCATCTACATGCATTTCTGAAATAAAATTAATCTATAACTTTGATCATTACAGCTGTTTATAATTGTAAACCCTCCATGTTTTCTTCCAAAATTGCCATTTTGCAGAGGGATTATTAGGGGGACAGCAACATTTTGAGCCAAAATTGGGGACAGTTCAGAGGTTTGGATATTCCTAATTCTATAAAGTGATTTATTTGCATGTACCTCTCAACCTCTTAATGCAGGAAATCTGGTGAAGGCCAAATATATTGGGTGAACATACAAACAGTACTAAAAATTGCTCTTGTATAAACTTAAGACAGTTAATAGAATAACAGGTCTTGCTTTAGCATACATTTTTCTGAAGGTTATGACATCTGAAACTCAATGTCTGTCATTTAGTGACTTCATTCCTAAATGATTTGCCAGAAAACCACAAATTTTATGAGGAACAAACCAAAAATAAGAAACAAAAATCTATTCATTCTGAAAAAATCTGGACAGTTGAGAGGTATAGTTCAGCTGGGGCCATCTTTGAGTTTGCTGCCCTTCCCCCCTCACAAATCATGGTAGAATGGAGCCTGCCCCCTGCAGCCATTCCACCCCCTGCAGCCATTCCAGTGTCCCATTCCTTGGTTATTTCACTCCATTTACCATAAACACTGTAATGTGCATACTGCTTTACTTCTGCAATGATTTGGATTTCATTTGAAAGTTTTATTTTGCATTTTACAGTGCAAACTTTACTAGATATCTGCTAAACAAAGCAATGCAGTCTCACAATGAAAATATACTTAGCATTAAAACTTCTCTGCCCTTGAAACTCACATTCATTGAAACAGCAATGAAACCCACATTAAAAAAATACATTTTGCCAGTGTCAGATAAAGTTTAACTTTGGGCTGTTTTCAAAATCATAGACCCCTTGAACACGAAACATACACGTGCTCTTTGATACACCTTCCTGATTGTATTAAATTATATTCCTTGTACAATACAGTACAGTTGTTAGAAGGCATTTTAAATTTATTGTTTTGAACATTTGTCCAGTAAACAATGAAACAAAATGCATGCACCATTAATGATAATACTGTCCAATTCAGAACATTTCCATCATAAAAAGTCTACACAAACTTCTGCAGTCCACCAGTATCAATAAATATGCACACTCTGAAGAAGTAAAATTCATCTAAATAAGTCCACATTAAAGAAATATGTAACTAATGAAGAGGTTGCTGCTAGCAAACAACTTTATATGTCATTGTTTCATCTACAAATAAAGTGCCTGTTGCCCTGGAAAAATACATTGCCAATGTTGCATTAAAAAAATGATAAGCTAGTAATATTGCAATAGGGAATGGATGGCAAACTGATTACAGATTCATAGTTACTAGGTATCTTCGCCATAGAAGACTGCAGTATCCACCCCCTTTATAACACAGTACAGTATCAGCAATGCATTTTCCTATTGTGGAAGTAGAACCCACAGCCTTCTGCATCAAAAGCAAGTACACTACCTGTTGTGCTATTAACAATGCAAGCAAGCTCAGCATAAGCAGCACTAAATTTTAGTTCCCCTGCAGCTCTCAGCTCCTTGTAAAATATACTCGACACTCAGCTGTATCTCTGAACTTTGCAGCACAAGAAATCTGGAAAAAGTCAACATTTGTGGGGGGGGGGGGGGAGACAAAAGCCCAGAAACCAGGGACACATTTTAAACATTGCTTGTATAATGTTGGGCAGTTGCTAGAATAAAATGGTGTGTTACCATCATACATTTCACTGCCAAGTCTTGAATCCAGGGTACCCTGTGCAAAACAGTCAGAGCAACATACCACTATGCCATATCATCTGTTTTGTGAAAGAGAGGAAGACTGAAACTTAAATGGCTACCGTTTAGTGAATTCAGTTCTCACCAGAGCTGTCCACCTCTTAGCACAAAACACCTGAGCAAAGCCAATAATGGGGGACCAAACATACTCAGTGAATTCAGTTCTCAGCATAGCTCTCAACCTTAGCACAAAAAACCTGGACAAAGCTAATAATGGAGGAATACAGTCCCAAAAATAGGGACAAATTTCAAATATCCATGTTATAAATTTAGAAAATTGCTAGAATAAAAGGTTTTGTGTTACCATGTACTTTCTGAAGAATATGAAGTCTGAAATTCAAATGCCTGTTATTTTTATTTAACATTTGTTAACCAGGAAAGTCTGACTTTGAACAAAAGCCAATTTTCAGCAGAGCAGGGAGAAACATCCAGACACATGTTCTTTAAAAGATAAAAGGACATGTAGACTCCACACCAAAAGCACCCCAGCCAAGAATCAAACCTGAGAACTAGTAGCTATCTGGCTACACTGCTACCAGTGCACCACTGACTTTGCAGTAGCCATGGCAAAATAAATCATATTATAAAAGGTGAAATGATCTGAATACATAATAATAAAAATACTTCTTCCTTTGGCTTTGTCCCAGTTAGGGGTCACCACAGCAGATCACTTGTCCACTCATGATTGGCGGTGGAGGTTTTTATGTTGTTGAGTTGCCAGCCCAGCACCCAACCTTCCACAGGGGACACACACACCTAGGGCCAAATTAAAGCATCCAGTCCAACTACAGCTGGTCTTTGGGATGAAACCAGAGCACCTGGAGAAAACCCACATGACCACAGAGAGGAGAAGCAAACTTCGTACAGAAAGCACCCCAACCAAGGATCAAATCAGGGAGCCTTTTGCTGGAAGACAAGAACACTAACCACTGCACCACCATGGCCACCTTAAATAATAGCCAAAAGACACTGCTCTGGAATATACTTCCCTTTCAAACACACAAGCATTTCAGCTCTGCCTGAGTAGAATTCTAAATAGTTGTCACAGCTCACTATAGGAAAAATGGAATGCATTACATTCATTTCAATTTCTAGCTGCTGATTTCATTTAGTATACATTAATTGAAAGCAGAGCTATGTAAGAAACACACTGTAAGTGAAATTAATATGTTGCCAGCCCCAGCATACTTTTTTCTACACAATATGATGTATATTGTGTTCTGTAGTTCTCTGTTAAAATCCATTTCTCAGTGTTGCTTAGGGCTTAATTAAAAATATAATGAAATTGAAGATTATTAAGTCAGAATGACAGTTATTAAATGCAATAAAAAATACTTTTTACTTCAAACAAGGAGTCAGCACTTTACTGAAGACGCAATAAGTCTAGCTGCAAAATGTTACATTCTGAATCTGTTAGTTCATAAAATCACTATATAACAAAACAGCATAGTTGTGTTTGCTTCCTTATTTCTGACAGATTCAGTGTTCAAGAAATGCATCATAAGGCAAGCAGTTTGCAAGGAAAAACAGACAGAAACCACAGATTTTATGAGGAACAGAACAAATATGAGGCAAACATCTGCAAATCTTTTACAAATAATGGTGGGTAGGGAATTCAAGCCCTTTCCACCTGCACCCAAAGTACAGGGTTCAAGCATGAGTATTCTCTACCCACCACCATATGTTCTCTCTATCCACCAGTATATAGAAACTGGGGCATCACACACATGCACACACACTACCTGCAGCACCTTGGTAGGTGATCCAATCTTCTGTTCCACGGCAGCTAACCCAGTCATTCCCCCTGAAAACAAGCTCCTCTTCTGCTGGTTTCTTCCCCTCCTCAGCCCATGCACGCTAACGGCTGGTTTCCGGTTTGGCTCTGTGAGAATAGGCTGGAGGCTCCAGCCTGCCGATGATGCAGTCTGGTTTCCTTCTCGTCTGTGTGGTGGTCATCACTGCACAGACTTCTGGGCTGGCAGGGCAGCGATGCCTTTCTCCACTATCTGGACTGCCTAACATAACAGTCTGGAGTTTTATGAGTACCCAGGAACTCCAAGCACTCATGAGTGGAGTTCCAAGACTCGCAATATTTTTTTTTTATTTTCTTGTACAGGTCTGGAAATATTTCTTCTTTCTTTTGTACAGATGGGGGATTTTCTTCTTTCTTTTGTACAGGTGGGGGGCTGCAGTCCTCCAGTCCTATAGCATGAGCCGCCCCTGTTTTTTCTAGGCTTCATGAGTGGGGAATGGTATCAAAGGCCTTGGCCAGGATGAGGTAGGCTGTATGAAACACCATACCTTTATCCACAGCACTGGTGACTGACTCAAAGAAGTCAACCAGGTTGAGCAAGCATGACCTACCCTTCACAAAACCAAACTGTGTGAGATCCAGAGTATGGAGATTTCCTATACCCCTGTTTATTAGGTTCATGATGACGTGTCCCATAGCTTTGCATAACAGACTCATCAGGCTAATGGGGAGATAGTTCCTAGGGTCTGTAGTCACTCCTTCTTTGTGGGTAAGGGTGACAGCAGCAGTGTGCCATTTGGTAGGGACATGAGACTGTGGTTGAGCAGGGCGCATAGGTGAGGTGCCAGTTCATTCTGTAGTTCGTGTAGAACACAGCCTGGAATATTGTCAGGTCCCATAACTGCTTTATTCTTGGCCTTGGACAGTGCTGTTTTAACCTGTGCAGCAGTAATCCTGGGTGCCTGGCAATCTAATGGCATTATGATTGGTCCTTTGGGGGGGGTAGAGTTAGCACTGAATCTGTCAGCCAGTATATTGGCAATATTTGTTGGCTCGGTATAGGAGGTACTATTGTGCAGTAGCTCAGAGCAAATCTGGGTATTTGCAAGGAGATTCTCTACATAACTATAGAAGGCCTTGTGGTTGTCTTTATTATCTGCTAGACTTCTGTTTTCATAGTTAGCTTTTGAGGATTTGATGAGGGATCTCAACTTTTTGTTGAGGCTGTTAAGGGAGTTTTTCCAGTCCCGGGACTTCACCTTATTCCACATCACTTTCCTCCTTCTGTTGTAGAGTTCAATTATGGCAGGGGACAACCAGATTGGCTTACTTTTTTGGAGGGCAGCACCTTGGTTCTATGGGGTATGGCAGATTCCATGCATTTGTGGACATGTTCATACATTGCAATGGTGTATGATTAGGCAGTCATGCACCTATTCTCCATTTGCATGGGTCCCATGAAGTTAGCCAGCTCTGTTTGTAGGAGCTCAAAGTTACCTTTAAAAAGGCTTTTCATGGTGGTTAACTTTGCGGTGGGGGGTGGGGTGGGGGGGTTGAGTGTTACCATGGTGATTAGTTTGTGGTCAGATCTAACCAGGGAGGAGTTGATTATTGGTGTACAGCAACAGTCACCCATGTTAGTAATGACCACATCAAGGATGTTGTAACCTGTAGTGAGGGTAAGAACAAGCTGGTCTAAGCCATCGGAATTGCTGAATTCCAGGAAACATTGGGCAAGTACATTGGTACTTGAGTAGCTTTCTGAGTTAATGGAGGGGTAGTTGAAGTCAAACAGTATGACAGTGTTAGGTAGCACCCTAATATTCTCCAGGGTGATTAGGAATGTGGAATCGGAGTCTTTGGACATGGTTGGGGACATAGCAGGCTATGACCTGAATCTCTGTCTTACACAATGTTAGCTGCACCTGCAGTATATCTGAATCATTATCTTGGGGTACCAGTCTGGAAGTGTGTGCATCCTTTATGAATATGGAAACAAAACCACCTTTGGAGCTTCAGTCCAAGTTCTGGAACCAGAAGGTGTGGAATGAGTTGTAGCCCGGTAGTGCAGAGATGCTTTCTATTGCCTTGAACCAGGTCTCTGTTAAAGCACACATGTCAATGTTCTCCATTTTAAGGAGTGCTTTGAGTGAGTGAATTTTGAAATTTAGACTTATAATATTGAGCAGTATGACCCTCAGATTGCATTTGTTTGTAGCTGTTATATATTTACTTTATTTACTTAAATTTATGTCTGCATATATATATATATATATATATATATATGTGTGTGTGTGTGTGTGTGTGTGTGTGTGTGTGTGTGTGTGTGTGTGTGTGTGTGTGTGCATTTACTTTTCTATCTATACATATGTTTATGTATATATGTATATATTTTAGATGTATCTCTCTCTCTATATATATATATATATGATGTATAGATTTTTCCACATATATGCATCTCCTTAGATGTATACATGTATATATAGAAAACCTGACTGATTCTACAGATTATTTTCCCTACTGTTGACTGACTTTGCTGACTGATATGTTTGAACAAGCATCATTGTTTTCAAAGGCTCACATGGTGGAGTGGTGCATTACTTTGACTATGGTGTACAGGGCTCTGGGTCCAAGACTTGGCAGGACTGATTATTTTTTTGCAGCGCAGGACAGTGGCTGCTGAAGACAGTGGGATAAGAGCAATATTTAAAATAGGTCGATAGTTTGGGCCCATTGCCTTCCCATTTTTACAGCCTTTGGACATTTGTTGCAGTAAGAGGTTGGGGGTATGGTTCTGAGGTATGGCTCGCCTACATGTTATGACAACATATATATATATACATATATATATATATATATATATATATATATATATATGAGTCTGAGTCTACTTGATATGGTCGACATATTCATATCTCTGAGACCATATGATTGACATTTGAAATGTCGACCATACAATTAGAACATAAAAAAACTAAAAAAACTTACCTTAACGTTGCTAACAGGGGGGCTTAAATATACCAACTCCAAGATCGGACTATCACACTACAGTGCAGAAATGGAAATCTTTCCATTCTGCACTGTAGGGAAATGCCTGTTTCCCATATTTGACATTTCAAATGTCGATCATATGGTCTCGGCATTATGAATGTCGAGATTGTGAAATGTCAACCATTCAAAGGGGACCTATATATATATATATATATATATATATATATATATATATATATATAGACATACATGGATTCACTTTATAATCTTGAAATACTGAAATCTCGAATTTCAGTATCTCAGACCATAAAATCGAACAATCCAAATCCCAAAACCCCAAAACCACGTAACACAAAATCACGAACATAAACACACCATATACCACAGAACACTTACATTATCCAACCCACATCACACAGTGATGTTATTAATGTTTCCTAACCTGATATTTTCGTGTAAAATCTCCAAGACACTGAACTTAAAATGGTGCTGACTGGTTAGTTTCAAAATGTGTTTGGCTACAGCACTATATACATGCCCCCTCCTCAGGCAACACAAGTGGTCCCGTATTCTCTCCCTTAACCTTCTATTTGTTTTCCCAGTATAGAATGCTGCACAAGTGCAACAACGGGCAAGGTAGACCAAATTCCTAGAGTTTCAGTTGGCATCTATCTCTAACAGATAAGATCTACCAGTGTCAGGATGTATAAACTCTGTCCCTTTTTGGATATATTCACAAAAGTTGCATTGACCACATTTAACGGTACCCATACCCTTAGATATAGGAAATAACTGTGTATCCTTCTTTAGATAACATAACGTAGGCCTCAAGTTCTTCTTGTTCTTATATTCCATCCATGGTCTATTTCCCACTAGCTCTGCCACTTTATGATCTAATGGAAGGATATGCCAATTCCAAACAAAAATAGTATGTAATTTTTTTTGCTATCCCTAGTGTAAGTAAGACACAAGGGAACACTTATTTTACTATCAAATGTCCTAATGTTACCAGATGCCCTATGGGCTGAAAAATAGGGTTTAGCTCTATCATTTCTCATACATTTTGTAGCTTGGCAGATCTGTCTGACCTGTTCCTTGTTATAACCCCTGTTGACAAAATCTTTTTCTAGTTTAATAATTTCCTTCTCATACTGACAATCTTTATCTGCCAATCTGAACATCTCATTGCTTGGCCCTTGACAATGTTATTAAAAATGTGGGGGGGATACAGCATGATTGCCAGGACTTTGAAAAGGGGTAAGTCTTTGCCTGGCCTAAATCTAGAATTGCTTAGCCCAATAATACTTCAAATATTGACAATCTTGTAAGTAATGGACAGAGAGGTACACATGTTACCTCGGTGGAAAATATTAATGTTCAGCTGAATACTGTGAATGATGAAGTAACCCCACAACTTATAACCAATCAGGAGCCAATTTTAAGCTCACCAGCTAATGAGGGACCATTGTTGTACAATACACCACCCTATTTTTCAGCCCATAGTGCATTTGGTAACACTAGGACATCTGATAGTAAAAGAAGTGTTCCCCTGTGTCTTACTTACACTAGGGATAGCAAAGTATTACATGATAGTTTTGTTAGGAATTGGCATATCCTTCCGTTAGATCATAAAGTGGCAGAGCTAGTGGGAAATAGACCATGGATGGTATATAAGAACATGAAGAACTTGAGGCATAGGTTATGTTATCCGAAGATGGACTCACAGTTAGTTCCTATACCTAAGGGTATGGGTACAGTTAAATGTGGTCAATGCAACTTTTGTGAATATATCCAAGAAGGGACAGAGTTTATACATCCTGCTACTGGTAGATCTTATGTGTTAGAGATAGATGCCAACTGTAACTCTAGGAATTTAGTCTACCTTGCCCATTGTTGCACTTGTGCATCATTCTATATTGGGAAAACAAACAGAAGGTTAAGGGAAAGAATACGGGACCACTTGTATTGCTTGAGGAGGGGGTATTTATATAGTGCTGTAGCCAAATAATTTTGGAACTAGGCAGTAAGCACCATTTTAAGTTCAGTGTCTTGGAGATTTTACATGAAATATCAGATTAGGGAACATTAATAACATCACTGAAGAACAAGAATTAAAATGGATAATAAAATTTAGTGCACATCTGGGGAAGGGACTCAATGACCACCTAACTATTACATCAAAGCTGAAAAATAAAAGATTATGGCAATAAGGTGAAATAGTGTGGAATCCTATGTCTTAGTATTTTTCTTATTAATGCATTTTTATGCCTGTATTTTCATTGCCTGTATTTTTGTCTGTATTTTTAATGTCTGCATTTTCTCTATGTAATTTGGCAATGAATGGGTTACTTGTTGCTAATTAGAAATGACTAGTGATAATCTGTTTTAAATCTACGGGAGGTTATAAGTATGTGTTTCATGGCTGTTTTTTCATTAAAGTCTGAGGAAGCAAACTTACTGTTTGTGAAAGCGCTTACCTAATAAACATTTTTAAGAAAGACTGTGGATTTTGAACAGTTGGAGAGACTGCTGTGAGCTGCTGGAAGTGGATTTTGCTTCTATTTACTTGGTTTGTTACTATACAGCAGTGTTCTTCTGTGTGGATTTTTTATACTTATTTTATGTGTGTGTGTGTGTATATATATATATATATATATATATATATATATATATATATATGCATGTGTGTGTCTGTGCGTGTATACATATATATTTATATGTATGTATGCATTTATTTACTTTTCTATATATATCTATATGTATATATGTATATATTTTATATGTATATCTCCACATATATTATGTATTTATTTTCCATATATATGCATCTCCATACATAGATAAATTTATAGATATACAAAATCTGACTGATTTATGTATATACTGTTGAATGACTCTTCTGAATGATATGTTTAAAAAAGCACCATTTGTTTCTGTAGCTTGGATGGCTTAGTGGTAAATTGGTATTGCTATGGTGTACAGGTTCCACAGTTCAAGGGCTGTTTATTTTCTTGCTGGGCAGAACAGAGTCTGATGGAGACAGGGTGATTAAGGCACTTTTAAGCAGTTGTAAGTGGGTTTGCACGGGTTTGTGCAATAAGTGGTGCCAATACACGGTTAAATGGGAAACTGCCTAATCTGTGTAGGCATCGCTTAGCATCACACAAACTAGCTTGCTGCAGCCTACTCCTGCTTACCCCTGAGCTAATTTCTTTAAAAGAAAGGAAAAAAGGGGTGATAGGACAGTGGTGAAAAAGGGTGTATGCAGAGGGAAAAACAATATGAAAGACAACTAAGGATGTGCAGGACAGGTGTAGGGAAGGTCCATAGCTGTCCATTTCTGATACAGCAACAGCTGTGCATTTGTACAGAATTTGGAGGTGAATTTGGACACACAAACCCCTGAGAGAGGGGTGAGGATAACAGTAATGTGTTGTTAAGCCAGTTAGACCAGATTACATGTCCAGTGGACATGTTCAAAAGGGACAGCTATGTATGGGGTGACATTTTTTTGTGGGAACAGATTGCCCTTTTTTTTAAAGGTGAAAGTAGGATGTTGGGGAACAATAGTAGATATATTTGGGGAGGTAGTTTGGGTAGGAAGACAGACAAGACAGCAGACAGGGGTGGTATATGACACATGTGGGGATAAACATCTTGGACAGGGAGGGTGGTTTGGAATCGGAAGCCATCAAGCTCATAATGGATACAGTGGGACTGAAGTCCCCACCCATGGGCAGTCAACCACTGCAACTTCATGGCCCCAAAGGTGGCTGTGCTGGGGGCTGAGCAGAAGGGGCAGGCTGACCCTCAAGATATGCCACACGGCCCTCAAGTTGGCTTAGTTGATCTCTGTACTCCTTTTGAAGCTCACTACATACCATTCCCCAGACCTGATGACGGGTGGCAGTGTCCTGTTTGCACCCGCTCATGGGGGGATGGGCCCCATCCCCTGAGGTGGTTCCACCTGAAGGTCATGCAAGACCAACAGATGAGGAGGTCCTGGGTTGGGTCCCAGACATGCTGGGGCCCAGTGCCATGGCCAGTTGAGGCAGGACTGGCAGATGCACTGGGATCAGCCTTCCCAGACATGCTATGGTGTTGCAGTTTTATAGTTTGGTTAGTCATGAAAAACACATTCCAGGAATAGTTATAACAGCATGGATAGGTATTCCCATTAACCCAAAACAACAGATTTGGAACAGCTGCATAGCAAACAGAACACATGCATATATGGAACCACAATGGGCATTATAACAGTACACAGGTTACATTGATAGCAACAGGCCACCAATGATAGTATTGGAACAGGGAACATTAATAGTCAAATGTTTAAATATTTGTAAAACAATAAGACACTTGTCCCCACAGTTGGTTTGGTGAAAAACATACCCATTGATTATGTGTTTAAAATATTGGTGCAGATAGGGTTGCGGAGAGAGAGATGTCAATTAACAACTGTATAGGCTTCAATTGCTCACACATTTAATGATCATTGCTCTAATCATTACTCTCCAGGTATTACCTCACTTTACATCAACCTATGGCCTTTGGTTGGGCAGTGGTATGTTTGTACACAGTGTATAATTAGACCCTTCTTACAGTTAATTTACACCTTTTCTTACCTGGCAAACCTGTGGAGGAAATTTCTGTTAACACTACTTGATATTTCTACCCATATTCACATTGTCAGGGTTACATATGTGCACTCATACTGTGTGTGTGTGTGTGTGTGTGTGTGTGTGTGTGTGTGTGTGTGTGTGTGTGTGTGTGTGTGTGTGTGTGTGTGTGTGCTACTGCCATACTCTGCCTTATTTTTTATCAGTCACTCTGGGTATGGGTGGTCGTGAACACTAGCTGTGACAGCATGGAACTTGAGGGACATTTCTTGGAGGAGACTACTTGGTGTATGCACTTATCTTGCTGTCATTTGCAGCCTTGGGGTTGGACAGTGGGTGTTGTACACAGTGTATAAGTACAGTCTTCTTACAGCTAAGATATACCTTTTCTTACCTGACAGACCTGTGGAGGAAATTTCTGTTAACATTGTGTGACTTTCTACACATATTCACATATTCCTGGGTGAAAATAAGCATACAGCTTACTACTACTCCCGGGATTCTGACCAGCCTGTCTGTGCATAAAATAGAACAAAGTTTGTGTTGCATCAGAATGAACTATTGATAAACTGCTGTTTCTTGTTTGACTATTTTCTGCCTAGTACTCTCTTGGTTGTATAATCTGACCTTGTAATTCTGACATTCATACATGGCAGATAGTTATTATACTGTGTATTCATACTTTGACATAGCATAGTCTGGAAAACACTGGTTAACACAACATTACTATTCAGGTATCAGATCTTGGTGCATGGAACATTCCATATAGTTAATCTCATGTTTTACTACTCCACAATCTTTGTCGGATGAGCCTTGATTATTTAATACTTTCAGAGCTGTAGCTGCTGTGCAGAAACTGTACACATTTCATTTCATACCTTCCCATACCATAGTAATCATAACCAGTCCAGGGTTTTGACTTTTATTGACAGGTACTGACACTTTTATTGATATATACCTTGCACATCACTATTACTCTGCTAATGTCTCATTTATTCAGAAAAAAACATACCAGTTTTTAAATACTGACAGCTGACATTCTACTCCTTTCTATTTATTTGTCCTGAATAATACAAGCTAAATTTTTAGTCACCAGCCTCACGACGCAGCCTTAGCAGCCTGCTGGCATGGGTGTGCATGTTCACTGCCCTCTCATCTGCAGCTGTACAGGAGATAGAGAAACATTTATGCATACCTATCCATCACATACACAGGCTGGACTTTGGGAAACACTTATTGATACTGATACTTACACACAGCTGGGACATTCCTCACCCATGCATCTTGGACTCACTGGTCCAAGAGCTCCCTCTTCCTATGCTTCAAGTCAGGAAAGTGGTGTTGGACCTGTTCACCAGTCTGAGGGATGCCAGTGGCACTGGTGAGATCATGTGTGAGATGGACCCAGGCCTCCGCTTTGTATTGGGAGCCCTGGTACTGGTCCTGCAGCAGTCTCCCTTCATGGTCTTTTACTATGAGTCCAACCATGACCCTGGATTGCTGAATGCCCCAATACTGCACCCGAAAGCACACACCTTCACCAACATCAGCCATAGTGCCTGCAGTGATGAGATACAATTGGTTATGGGCTGTATTCCCATCTTCAAGGTTTAAATGGGGCTGAATTCCCACACCTTGCAGTGACTGGATGGTTTTGAGTATGCTGAGCTAAGCTAAGTGTCAGGCAAACCCACTTACCACAGATAAGCATTGCTTAAAGGGGTAGCTGCTTAGCACTGCTTACCAATGCACATATCCACTTAGCTAAGCTAATTATTGCTCAGCATACATATTTAAGCAATGTTTACTCCATCTAAGCATAGCTGAGCACAATTTAGTGTTGTTCAGCTTTCATTTTATGGACTATCAGGATTGAGGGGTTGATTCCTTCTTAATGACATCTTATGATATGTATGTTTCCCTTCCATAACACCCCCCTATGTGCTTTCATTACCTTATATTCTTTTATGGCTATACTGTATGGGACACTTATGTTTATATGGGGGTTTCATGTCTGCACTACACTGGCAGCTCACATTTGGAAATGCTACACTACCCTGGTTAACAAATATATATTATTCACTACCTATTTATAAAAAAATATACTTTTAGTGCTGTTTTCAGATATAAAAAAATGAATGGACTACATTGGGGCTTGAACCATGAACAACTACATACTAAGTGACTGCTCTAACCACTACTCTATTTCACTTTGACTGTTACAGGCGCATAGATTCATTGATAAGTACTAGGCTATTGGCCCTAGGGCCTATATAAGCCTAGCCAAAATGGTACCGTGGCTTTCGCCACCCAAGAAAATTATTTTCCTGTGCCCCTGTCGAGCAGAGCCACAGAAGTGATCCCTGGGGTGAATTTCCTATCTCCCATCCAATCATCAAGATTTTTCTTGAAGAGTGCTAATGAGGAGCTTTGTTTGATATAGATAGGTAGTTTGTTCCAGAGTATGGGAAGTCACTGGGACAGGAATCTATCCCTCCAGCATGTTCTGTTTATTGTGGTGACAAGGTTTATGTCCCTAGAGCATGTAGCTTGGAGGGATTGGGATTTCTTTATGTGGAGCATGTCCAACAGCTCTGGGTTTGGCATAGCTTTGTATGTTAGGCAGAGATCGCCTCTGAGTAAACGATATGTGATGGAGTAAAGCTGGAGTTTTTTGAGATGGTCTGCATAGGGCATCTGTTTGAGACCAGTAATCCTCTTTGTGAGGTATTTCTGTGGCCTTTCCTGTTGTTGTAGATGTCATGTGAGGTGCATACCAAAAGGGGCACTGTATTCTATAATGGGTCTAATGAGTGACGAGTAAAGGGGAACAATGACCTCTTTTTTCCTGGATGAGAAAGCTTTTGTGATGAGGTGTGCCATGTAGAAGGATTTCCTGACTACTGTGGTGATGTGATTATCAAAGGAGAGACTACTGTCCACCTGTGTCCCAAGCTCTCTTATCACACTTTTGGTGTTAAGTAGACTACCGCCTATGTGGTAGTTCATGAGTACAGAGTTTTTTCCAAAAGGGATGACAATGTACTTTTTGGCATTGAGCTTGAGGCCATGACTTTGATGCCAGGCATCTGTCTGAGTAAGACCCTTTTGTAGGATGTCCACATCATTAGGAATTTCAATTATGGCTCCTAGTTTGCAGTCATCTGCTTACTTCATTAGCCAAAGACCATCTGTGGTAGCCTATACTTCAGAGAAGTAGATACCAAGCAGGAGAGGACCCAGGACTGAACTCTGTAGTAATCCACTTGTCAATGGTCTGAAGTCAGATTTGGAGTTTGCTGCTTTCACATTGTGGGTTCTGACAGTGAGCCAGTTGGCAACCCATCTTGTGACATAGGGATTTATACCTAGTTTAGTGAGTTTATCTCTAATTCCAGAGTAGGGGATGATTGTATATTTCTATTTAGATCCTTCGGATGTTTAAGCTATGCTATACACAGCTGCCCGACCTGCACACCCACTCAGCTACACTTCAACTTTATTGTAGGATGGGAAAAAAAATAAACATGTTTCATTTTTTTATACTGTAGGGGTATGCACATTGCTTTCTGCATCTTAGGGCAGGACATCTAGACAACTACATCATACGTGGTGGAATTGGCATAAATGTTCCTCTCAGGAACATGCTTACTTATTTGGTATGCCAGCATGTACATTGGCATACCATTCTGGACATTATCTGTGCTCGACCATTGTGGGAGGCTATGCTTTTGTGCGTTTTTTACTGTATTTTGTCTGCGGACAGTGTTATGTTATGATAGTGTCTGTGGACACTGTTAGTTGCTTTGGAATTGCCATACAGCAATTCTAGAGTGCAGAGGGCATGTGTACTGTATGAGCAATGCTCGGACACACCCCCTGCACTCATACAGGGATCGTGTCTGTGTGAAAAATACAGCAGCGTGCCTTCATTAATATGTAAGGTGTGCTGCTGTTCTACACAGGTACGATCCGCTCCGTGCAGGACTAGCACTAGTCCTGCACAGAGTTTCATAAATCCTGGGGCACATAAATTACCAAACTACTTATTTTTTTTAACCAAATGTCTCATATTTAATTATTAACTAAGATTCATAACAAAACATGAAATAAATACTTAATTATTCATTAATTATAGCAGAAAATTAAAAATAAATGTAATATGTTTTGAATAAACACTGAAATGATTATCCACTCACAGTTCATAATAAATGTGATTGCACAAAAATTGGTTGGGATTCATAGACAAGCACTCAGCCTGTACAGTTTTGTGTGTGTGTATGTGTGTGTGTGTGTGTGTGTGTGTGTGTGTGTGTGTGTGTGTGTGTGTGTGTGTGTGTGTGAGTCTGTGTCAGTGATGCTGTGTGTGTGGGTGTCTGTGTGTGCCTGTTTGTGTGTGAGAGGTGAATCTGTGTATTAAAATCATTGTGGCATCTTTTGCAGACAATGTATATGATTTCGTCACAGTCATTATATAAGAAAAGTATATTCTACAGGGACAGACTGTGTATGAATGTAGCCAAACTTGTGTCTGTGGTATTTTATGAATTGAGAGAAAAAAAAATATTCAGATTTTGACTTTCAGATCATTACGTTATTATTATAATTTCACAGGATCCCATCTGCAGAAGTCAGTACATCAGTGAATGTCAGGCCTTCAGGCAAAAAGGTTGCATGCAGCCCTCTGGCCTCCATGTTGGAGCTATTTTGCCTGCCCTGCCTACACACACACACACACACACACACACACACACACACACACACACACATATATATATATATATATATATATATACATATATATTCAAATAAACAAGCATTTAGATAGGGAATTGTGTCAAACTTCTAATGCTCAGATTCGCATGTCATGTAAACAGGAGTTGAAGGAATCATAGTCAAGACTTCAAAACATGTACTGTTGAGTACTTGCTAAACATTATTGAATGAGAATAAAATAATTTGTGTAAAGGAACAAAGGAACATAAAATTCACATTGTGATTATCCACATTTTAGTGAAAAATGTTTGCATAAGATCTGTAGACTTTGATAATATTCTGATGATAACTCTTCTTTTACTATCTACTGTTCCCACAGGCAGCACAATTAACCCCCCAGAGTATTCTCAGTATGATTATAATCTGGTCTTCTGTCATAGTATGGATTAACATTTTTTTTCCTTGTTCATGTTGTAAATTTCTGCTTAAGCTATTGATATACCCAAATGTTACGGGAGCATTTCTTGTTCATGTTGTGAACTCCTGCCTAAATGCTACTTCAACAAGATATTACTAGATATATTCCTTGCTTGTGTTTTGAACACTGGCTTAAGCTATTGTCACAGTCAGATGTTGTTAGCTAAATGTCTAAACCTCTCCTTCTCCCTTTCTTATATTAACTAATGAGATATGCTTCCACTTGTTCCACCACTTTAGTTAGTACAGTCACACTAATTGTTTCAAATTGTTTATTAATTTTAGAACACATTTTTCTAAAATCTATGTCCATGTTATGTAAAATTTCAAGTCATTTTGTTTGTTAGTGTGTGAATTTGGAGAGAGGGTATAGTGTAAATAATAGTTTGTTTGCCTCAAGCTACAAGTGTGGCACATGAGGTCCTTTGATATGGAAAGGTTGTTCACAACTGGTTTAAATTAATTTCACAGGAAATATACACATTTCAGTTTTCTTATACAGTCAAATATGCAACACAAAAAAAATTATAAATAAATCAGGCATTTGTAATTTACAGGTTAAACGTGTTATTTGTTTGTCCCTGAATATCCAGTTATGCCTTTCAAAAATGTTTACTAAAAGCCATAAAACTTCATTGATAGACAACATCAATAGGCCTACATTGCTATTTAAATGTTAGGCTGACAAAGTCACAGGTATGCACAGAAAGTTGTATTATTTTTGCCTTTGTGTGGAGGTTACAGTATGTGTGTGAAAGCTAAGGACAGTTACATGATCACTGGTAAACATACATTCGTAAGATTTGTTCGATGGTAGCATGTGTCTGAGAGTTTGTAATAGGGTAGGCATCGTGGAGTCCTTTGTCAGGAGCTCCATTTCACCAAAGCCAACCCTGCAACCTAGGAACACTGTCTGTTAAAGTGACGTGCTCGGTGTCATACCAAGTAAACAGATGCTGAAAGAGTCAAATAAGATGAAGCTTTTTTAACAGCTCATCATCTTAATCCTCTGAGCAAAACTGACAGACTGTTGTGCGAAAGCAGATGCAGATATTTTCTACATATTAAGCCAGTAAATAGATATGAAGAGGCATTTCTTTGAATGGAGTCTACTTAAAGTAGTTAAAAATAAAGAGAAGTGTTTTAAACTGAGTATTACTATTGTAAGAGGAATGTTTCTGTGCAAAATAATAGCATGTTGATCCATATTCAAATACAAACCTGAATATTAGAATGGCATATACAGAAAATAAGGTTGTTCCAGACATAATGAAAGTAAATACAGTAACTTAATATTATTTATTGATGTGTTTAGTGAAATAACTTATTTTGGTTGCTACACAAGTGGCAGGATTATTTTATACAGCCAACCTTACAAAAAAAGGTTTCTTTTTTTCAAAATGTTTTTATTAATCACAAAAGGTTTCTAATTACCTTTACATACATATATCTAGCAATATTGTTCAAATTATTTATAATAGCAGAGAAATGTTTCTGGCCATTGTGATACTTCAAGATGTGCTAGCTGCTCATATAATACCATGTAACAGTTTTAGATACATCTACTACAGATGCTTGCATGCTAGTAACTTGAAACACACTTGCTACCACTTGCTGGGAAAAAAAACAAGTGCTAGAACTCCCACTAGCTTTATCTCCCTACTTTTATGTAGTCCCTCAGCACTCCTGACCCTATAAAACTATATAGCCTTACTAGAACACTAACTCTAGCCCTAAACCCCCCACCCAGTTCCCACCCTGAGTCCTCATTCCTTTACCCTAAAACTTCACCACTTCACTAACCCTAAAGTCCCTCATCACTGCCCAAACATAAAACTCCCTACCCTATAAACCTAAATTTGCTGATCACTCCCTAACCCTAAAACTCCTCTCCTGCTCCCTAAAGTTAAAACTCCCTTCATGTTTCCTAACTATAAAATCTTCCCTCCTGCTCCCAAAAATTGAAAGTCCCTTTCTACTCCCTAATTCTAAAATCCAGCTCTCTTCCCACAGCTGCTGCCCTTACTTCACACAAATCAAATAATATATTCCGATAACAAACAGCAGCTGCTTGCCTGAACTTGTATTCAAGTTTATGTGAGAGCAGCAGGCTACACAAGCTACAACATGCTTGAGTCCCTGGCTTTAAGACAAAGGTCTGTGAGCACTTGGGACTTGAGTACTTGTAGCAGAACAATTTTAGATGCAGAGATAGTCCATATGAGCAAGTTATACACTTTATATAGACTCCTGAAAAAAAGAATTCTAGAAGATGTATGTATGATCTATTTGTAAATACAGTCAATAAACGTTTGATTTTTTCAGTTTTAGTTATGATCATTTTCTGGCTAGGTTTTGTTAGTAATACACAATGGGGAGGGTATTAGGTTGACATGTTGAAGAAACTGCATTTGTTGTGACACTTATATAGGACATAATGTTCTTCACATCAAAAGAACATATCACAGTTTTAATCTGAAAATGCACTTTGTAGAAAAGTAATAATCAACTTAAAGAACAAGATATGGGGACTTCTTTAATTATAGACACAAAAGAAGAGGCTGTACTTAATTCTGATTTGATGAACTGCAGGAGCGTCTTGACTCTTCCCAATGCAGTATTGAACAATATGCTGTACAGTTTGGTGAATTTTCTACAAATCATAATGTAACTTCATTTGAGACAGAAGGTACTAAACTATGGGAAAAGTTTTTCACTGATAAAAATAAAAGGAGAAACACCAACCCTTTCTCCTTTATTGGACAAAATATGGCAGGTAATTTAACAACAGAAATGCAACAAATGTATGAGAAACATGAGAGACTAATGCATAGAGAACTGTCAGTACATTTTAATATCCTTAGCCTACAGTGTTATCTTGAGCTAGATGTGACACCTCCAGGCTTGAGAGCTTTTAAGAGCCCCACCACCCCATTTGATATGAGTGATGAGAAAGATGTTAAATTCCAGAAGAGGTGGGTAATGGCAGCTCATAAATGTTCCACTGAGTGGATATCCATTCTAGTGGAAAGAGATCTACTTAAGCAATGTAAACTTAAAATGGAGATTTAAGCAATATGTGGCCAGTTGGCAGCAGGTATTTTAGCGAGTAAATTAGATAAACTTTTAAGTGACATTAATATTAAACTGGCTGAACCAGAAAAAACAGCTTTTAGCTGTTAAAAAGAAAAAACATTTTAGAGATTTAGAATATTATAAAATAGGTTGTGCTTTTTGGTGGAGAGCCAATAAGAATGTACATCACCGTTTTCAAGTCTCAGAACAGCAGAATAATCATCAAGAAGGTGTCATGGCGCTTTCTGAATATATGGAGGAATCCATAGATTGGGATAGCGACCAAGTAGCCTATCCGGGGTTTCCAGCAGCAAAATAACCTGGTTGCATGAAACTGAATTTTGGAGGGAAGGAAATAATGAAAATAACAAATCATGGGTGAGAAATACATATAAGTCATACAGGGATAGGTTCTATCAGCAGTATTCAGCCCCACAGCAACAATAGCAACAAAGGTACAAGAAATTTAGAAAGAACTCATTTTAAGACTTATAGCAATGTTAACTATGTGGTCAATTTATCTGGGTACTCTTTAAATGCCCAATAAGCTGCTGTTTTAAGTTTAGGTCTAAAATGTGTGCCTACTGTCTTACCTAAACTTCATATAATTAAAAAATATGTTTTCTGCCTTGTGAAAAAATTACATTTATGGATTTTTTTTCAAAAAGATAAAAGTAATAATTGTCTAGAAACTGCTTTTGAAACTTCACGTGATACTGATATAAGTTTTCATTCCTGCTTGTCAGAATTAGAAAGTTGTGGTGAACTGAATGCTTATTGTCAGTTGAATACTAGTATGGTGCCTTTTAAAACCCAGTTCCTTCCCCCTTTTACTCATGATGGTGTGCAGCAATTTTCTATAATGGTAAATTTTACTATGAAAAATGCTTTTCAACAATTTTTAAGCACCAAAGATCAGATGAAATATAACAACACAATCTGAATAGAAATCTTTACAAATGTTAAAAAACAAAAAAGAGACTATTTTCAAACCAGCTGACAAAGGTAATAAGTTGGTTGTATTAAATAATAGTCAATACCTAAAGATGTGTTATGACCACTTACATGATACAAATACATATAGAATAGCTGGTATTGAAGATTATAAAAAATCCATTTGAAATTATGAAGAATTATTGCTAAAAGTAAATAGATTGGAATATTTTACAGAAAATTACATATATAAGAAGTTTAGTATAGAAGGATGTGAAATGGTGTCATTTTATTGTCTATCAAAAATACTCAAAGATTGCCACAATCCCCTTGGAAGACTTATAGTATCAGCATGCCAATATTTTCGACCAAATTGGATGTATTTTTGCATCACTGTTTATTAGATATAGTTAAAAAAACAGGTTTTATATATCAGACACCTTTGATTTCCCAAATAAAATTAAGGATGTGCAGTGGAAGGAAGATATGTTCTTTCTGGTTATAGACGTTCACAGTCTATATACCAGTATTGAGCACAATTATGGAATACAGGTTTTGAAATTTTCTTTGGGCAATAGTCCTGCAGCTACATATATTATTGATCTAGTTGAGTTCCGTTTGAAGAATAATTATTTTGAATTTGATGGAACTTTATGTTATCAAAAGCATGACACTGAAATGGGTGCCTCTTTCACACCAATGTATGCCAACATCATGATGGATTATTCTGAACATGAATATGTATATAAGGGTTTAAAAATAAAAACATATACAGCACTATTATAGATACATAGAAGATTTGATATTCATCTGTCAGGGTGGATATGAAGAAACTAAAGATTTTGTTGGGGAGTTGAATACTAATAGGCTCGGCTTACAATTTGAAATTTCAGCCTGTGGCTCACAAGTGGTCTTTTTAGATGCACATCTCAGGGGAAATGCCAGAGCAGGCATCATCACCACAGTACATAGAAACTGTGATGATATAAACCATATTTTACATAGTACAAGTTTTCACCCACCTCATTTGATGAAATTTTTGCCATTTGGTGAATTTACACACATTAAACGGTTATGTAATGATGGTATGCTTCTAGAAAAGGAATATGAAAAAACGGCTGAACATTTTATCTCTAGAGGATATGATGAGATGGAAGAGTTCACTTCTTTGTGTAAAATAAAAAAAAGGAAAATGTTGGACAAAGTGAGACATCCCATTGTTTGTTTTTTTTTTTTTTTTGAGAATGAAGAAAAGAAAAAGATGTATAATCTGCTAAGTGATAAGGTGGTTAAAATTGCTAAAGAAAATTGGAAATATTTATTTAGATTTAATGAATTTTCAGAGTTGTGTAAGGTGCCTACATTTTCATTTAAAAGGGGTAAGAATATTAGAGATATATAGGTACAAAGCAAATATATAGCCCATTGTCAAAACATATATAAAATGCTTAGTCCTAAAGGCACACATTCATGTGGAAAATGCATTTCAAGCAAATATGTGGTTCAAACGTTTAAACACATTAATGGTTGGAAATTTGATGTGCTGGGTAATTTTACTTGTAATACAGAATGTGTAGTGTATGTTTTGTGGTGTCCCTGTAACAAATTTTATGTGGGAGAAAGTAAAAGAACTTTTAAGCTCCATTTGCAGGAGCATGTTAGAGACATTAAACATCAGAGAATTGAGAACCCTCTATCACAACATTTCTTAGTTTCATAGTAATGATCCCACTGGTTTACAGGGCACCATTTTAGAAAAAATAGAAAATGATGGGGGATTTACTGATGTTAAGAAACTTTTATACAAGGAATCCCTTTTTATTTTAAAGTACGGCACCCTGACCCCCTTCTGGCATTAATATGTCTTGCAATTGGAAGGTTTTATTATAGTGTGTCAATAATTACTTAATTGTTTAATTGTAGTTAATTGTGAAGTGTTTTATTGTGTATATAAGTTGTACTTTATTCAGTAGTCTTTACTCCATTGAAGGCATTATATTCCGAGGTGCTAGAGAAGATATTAAACTTATCCTATTGGTTACTGGATTGTCGTGTTTGTTCTTTTTCTTCTTTTTGGTGTTGTTTCTGATATCATAGTTTTAATCTGGCAATGCACTTTGTAGAAAAGTACACTAATGATGCATTTCTGAGAATCTATTCTAGAATAAATAACTTAAAGAACAAGATATGAGGACTTCTATAATTATAGACACAAAAGGACTGTACTTTATTCTGATTTGATGAACCACAAATCGTATTCATTGTTCATTTTAACAAAGTAAAATCAAATGTTCTGAATAAAGATCTGAATTTGCAGTGTATAACTTGATGTTCTGTGAAGTCTTCAGTGTTTGAAATATTAAGTGTAAAACAGTTGATCCAACAGATAAATGTTATTTAATTGGATATTTTCATTTAATGTAATGAATAGCAATTTTAACATGACTGGTGCTTAGCAATTTAGTTTTCATTATTTGAATTATTGCAAAGTAAAAATTAGAGCATGTCTATTGGAAGATTCTCTAAGAACTGAGAATTCAGACTGTTTCTCATTTAAGAAGGTTGCTGTTTTAATTACTGATGCTGTAAAATAGTCAACAGCTTTATGAGTCACAGTTGACATGGTCCATGCCAACTATGGTTTGACTGCTACCCACAGTTGCAATAAACATCTCCATGATGTAACACATTCTGTTGTCATGCGCCTTAGATTCCCAAAGTGAAAATGAGCCCTCCTCCTCAAAGCCACATTCTCCCACTCTGAAAGAAAAAACATAGGTGTTTTTATCATCCTGCAACCATTGCATAATGGAAACATTACTGGCAGCTGTTATTCTGTGAAGATAACACATATGTAGATGAACAGAGCATATATGTAAACATGCCGTATTCCAAAAATGTATGTCTGTGTTCCACCTGAACTGGTATGTGAATATAATTTGTTCACTGTAGGGTGCTTCTCTAATGTGTGACCTTCAAACATACCCTCAGCTCAACAGGCTGGTGCCGCAGGGACAAAGGTGAAGATCATTCATTCATGCTCCATTATGACCGATACTTAAAATTTGTATATATATATATATATATATATATATATATATATATATATATATATATATATATATATATACATATACACACATGCATACACATACACACACATATATATATATATATATAGATATAGATAGATGCATTTAGGTATTGATTAGATATAGAGATATAAAGATCATGCTGCTAGATGACTTTAGCCTTCCCACTTGAATTGTCTTTCACGTTATCCACCTTACTACTGCACTCTAATGTTAAACATCCATGTCTGCCAGCAATCTTGGGATGTCTGACATCACCTTCACTCTGTCATAATTACAATGTCACCTGTCTTCCTGCTGTCTTAAGCAGCTCCCCATTTATACTGATCATATTTAGTAGTCTTTCATTCTTTTCCATGATGTTCCCTTTCCCTTTGATTGTTGGTGCTGAGATCAACAAATGTAGTCAACTTTAGTAACCAAAGAAGCAAATGTCACTTATACTTTAGAAAGTAGTTTGCTACACATTCTAGAGAACTGCAAGCAGGAAGAGAAAGTCACAAACCACATGATGCAGGCAATAAGAGCCAAGGAATCCACACCAAAAGAGGATTTCCATCCAAAAAATGAATTAGCAAGTAAGCCAGGAACTCCAACAATCACTTTTAGTATATTACAACAGAAACAAGTGTAAATATAAGCACTTTTATCCCAGATAATAACAGGAACTTTGTCAGATACAACCAAACTACAGAAATGCATTCTTTTAACCACTTTTTAACATGATGTAATTTCCTGATCTAGTCAAATGCATTCAATTAAAGCTTAAAGCAACAGAGGAATAAAAAAAGAAAAGAAAAAAGACAAATACAGCAGTAATACATAAAATTAACTGAATTACTGTAGCCACAGATGTAACCATCCCAAAATAAAACTAGACTGGAATAAGTTGTAGAATACTGTTATGTAATGATTTAAATATATAAAGTGTATAAAACCATTATATAAGTTACACATAAAAACTATCCTAAATGGATATAAAATGGATACAAAATAGCCCAAAAATACATAATGAGCTTATGGATTTAACCCAATAGCAAAACAATAATAATAATGTTAACAACACAGAGATACTGCAGATTCCCCAACCCAAATTATCTAAGTTTACTACTCTCTTTAAAGGATGGTGGCATTACTGCTGCATTAGTCTTTTTAGTTTTCTTTTTTTATTCCTGTGTTGCTTTAAGCCTTATTTGAATGCATTTGACTAGATCAGGAAATGACATCATGTTAAAAAGTGATTAAAAGAATGCATTTCTGTAGTTTGTATCTGATGAAGTTCCTGTTATTATTTGGGATGAAAGCGTTTATATTTACACTTGTTTCTGTTGCAAAAACTAAAAGTGATTGTTGGAGTTCCTGGCTTACTTGCTACTTCATTTTTGGCTGGAAGTCCACTATTGGTATGGATTCCTTGGCTCTTATTGCCTGCATCCTGTGGTTTGCAACTTTTTCTTCCTGCTTGTGTTCTTTTTTCATTTTTTTTGGATTACATTCTAGAGAACAGCTCAACACACACAACAATCAAAGAATACCAAAAAGTGAAATTTAACACAGAGGATTAAGACCAGCCCCAGAATTGAATAGAATCTGTGTAGGCACAGTGTAGAGCTTAAATGTAATGTTACTGTGTCCATGTACACAGTTCCCCCTTGGCAGAGTGCAATACATATTAATCATGGTGCATTGCTGAGGGAAAGTTGTGGAACATGGTTAATGATTCAGTGTAGGGATAGGGAGCGTAGTGCCAACTGTGTCCGCAGATGAGTAAGACACTCCCTGCACTTTCCAATTGTATTATATCAATGTTTATTTTATTATTTTAAGTGTTTTTTTAAGTATGTTTGCTCGGAGGGGTGCAGAGCACAGCAATGCTATGCATCGTGAGACACCTGCCAGACATCTAAATATAGAAACTGGATGTAATTAATTATTAATGTAAATGTTATGTTTACGCATAGCTGAGTGGGTTTGTTTGGCATGGTGCAGTGCTCAGCAATGCTTATAGGTAGCTCAGAGGCATATGTGAAGGCATGGCAAAATTCTACACATCATCATAGCTAAATGGGCAGAAGTACAGGCTCATGAGCAGTAGGTGTAAGGTTTGAATATATGGAAGGGAATATAACCATTTGTTTTTGAAATACAAATTATACCAATTATTTTTAATTTTAATTATTAAATTATTTGTTGGCCTGCTGCACTCCGCTAAGCTCTGCTAAGACCTGATAAGCACCACATAAACACAAAAAGGGCTGAAGATGTTTATGCACTGCTCAGATCTGCTTGGCTGGTTTGCACACTACTAACCATATGAGTCCTTGAGTTTTCACACTGCTCAACTCAGCTGTGCTGGTTTGCGTGGTGCTAAGCAACTCAACACATTTTAAATGTTGCCCAGTGGCATGTAAGAGTGGGAAAACAGGCTACATTAAGCCCAATAGGCAGGAATGCAGCATAGTCCATTGGAGTTATGTCTTTTAAGGATATGTGGCAGCTGTTGGTAAGGTTTTAAGTATTTGGGTGCAGAGATTGGGCATTCTGCAGTCCAGGGTCATACCCAGACTCCTAGCATAAAAACATGAAGACCTGCTGCTGCAGGGAGGTTTCCAGGGCTCAGCATGTAAATCACAGGCCTGGGACTGGCTGGCAAAAGAACTCACCAGTGCAACTCATATCCCTGCACAAGTGAGCAATGTCATCACCACCATGATGACCTGAAGAGATGAAAGGGGTTCCCTTGGACACCTAACCTAGGTCCAAGAAGCTCGGGTAAGGAATGCCCCACAAGTATGTGAGTACTTTTATCTCTGTTTCACCAATATCTAATCTTAATATATGTTATACTGGTATGCATAATGGTGTGCTTCTCTCCCAACAGCTGCAAAGGAGAGGACCCGTAACATCAAGGCACATGCAGGGTGCTTGGCCAGGTTGTGCTGTGAGTGTGGAGAGTATGGATGTATTATGCTAACTGTAGTGCAATAAACAAGAAGTAGTAAAGCATTAACTGCAATAAATTATTTACAGCAAAGTTTGTATTGCGATAAATGTGGACTTAGAGCTGTAGTGCAATAAATGCATAATGCCAACTATAGTGCAATAAAAAATTAGCAATACCATTAACTGCATTAAAGAATATACAATAAAGTCTGTAGTGTGATAACTGTGAAAGTAGAGCTGTATTGCAAGACTTTAATAATGACAACTGTTGTCTAATAAAATCTCAAAACAATACCAGAAACTGCATTAAAGTATATACAATAAAGTCTGCAGTGCAATAAGTGTGGAATTAGAACTCTTTTTCAAGAAATGAATAATGTCAACTGTTCTGCAATAACACATGAGCCAATACCAATAACACCATGGTAAATTGTGTACCTCAGGATTGTTTTGTTTTAACCATTGCAGTACAACTGTATGCATTCAGGCTGTAAGGTAAGGTGCTGTAGTCAAGTATAACACTGTAGTAGCTGTAGAATGCAAATATAATGGCTGCCAAATGTCTTATTTAGCACATAGAGTACTGCTCAAGGCTGTTTCTAGGCCAATATTGTTCACATAATGCTCTGTCTTCCACAAACAGCAGGTAAGCAAGGTATATGGGTGAGGTAGCCCACTCCATGATCTGATATTGTTTGTTGACTTCACAGGTATTTCAAACCAATAATAATATATTGTGTACACCTCCATTCTATATACTAATGTATAGGTTACCTACTATCTCTGTCATGCTTGTATTTCGTGCATGTGTGTTCTACTGTCACTGCAGTCCTCTAAACAACTGTAGCACTACTACCAGGTCGTATATTGGGTCCAGGTGAGCTCTAGGAAATATCAGTCAGTCAGTAGGCAGCCATGACTTAGTAGCTCAGTCTGTTCAATGCTCTGTTTGCAGTACATGTTGCCACACACAGGCCAGGGTTCCAATCCAGGACTATGTAGCTCTAAATATTACAGTATCAGTCATGTAATGTTTACAGATTCTCTCTCTAAAGGAACTACAGACAAATGGATGAGGTAGCCCACAGTATGAGTAAATAATTGTGTATTTAAATGTCACAGACTGTTAAAATCATTAGCAAGAATGTGAAAGTACAGCATAACATAAAGTAATTAAATGCAGTAAAAATAAAATAAAATGAAATAAACAAAATGTGTAATCCTTGTATGGCTGTATGCCTGGAGTGTCTGTTCAAAGTTGCTACAGCCAACTAATGCATTCCATAATGGGTTCTACCCCATTCCTGCTAAGCAAGGCATGATAGGTGTTTAGTTTCTGTACTGTACACATACATGTCTCTCAAGTGTCACACTGTCATGTAATGTAATTAGTAGTGGGTAATACATCTGTCACAGGATTACCATCAGAATGATCACCTAAATTGCAAAGTATCACTATATCAGCCCACATGGTCTATATTCCAAAACTGACTACTTAGCTTGTTGAACACCCAAACATCGACAACTAAACAGTGAAATCTTAAAACCGCGAACGGTCACAACTGTGAAGTTTTTTATAAGAAAAAACTTTGGCCATTGGACACTAAAACAAACTTTTAAACCCTAATTTAGTGGGGGGATGTACCACCCACCCACCACTAACTAAATATACCAACTCCGAGATCACTCTACATTGGGGTAAAGGGCAAATTCCCGATAGCGGCCAAGCACATTTTTTCCCTATGAAAAAAATTGAGTTACTGGCTGTTTGCAGTTTTAAGCTTTTGCTGTTTAGTTGTCAACATTCTGACATTCCTGTGTTCAACAAGCTAAACTTTCACTCAACTAATATAGACCCAGCCCACAGTACACCTTGGAAGTTATATAGGTCGACCTGATGTGCAAGTATTCTGTGTGGTTGCATACCCATAGTTGTTACTGCTTGGCCCATACTGTCCCATGCAAATAGCTTGATAGATATGCATATGCTACAGCAGCTATAGGGAACTTGTACACATAAAGAAAGGGCAGACCTGTAGAGTAAATAGTAGTACTGTTGTCAAGAAAATAGCCTATAATGGTACTAATGGACTGTTTTTCTCTCTCTCCCCACAACTTTTCTTCATTTATTTATTATTGTTATCTATTCATTATGGTTTACTATTCACATATGTTGTTAAATTAACAGTATTTTGGGACATGCGTATTATTATTGTTATCTGTTATAGTGGTTGCATATTAACATATCTTGTGGAATTATCTATTTTGTTATCCTTATGCTGTAACTGTTACTGGTATGGTGTTAACATGCTGAATGTTGTGTCATTTATTGTTGTGTTTCACATAATATGCATTAATATGTAACTGAGTTATTTCCACTGTTCTGGTATGCTGTTATTACTATGTTTTGTTCATAACTAACCTATACTTATTGCTATACCTCCATCATCACAGCACGTCAGGGTAGGCCAGCTTCCGGTGATCTTCCTACTTTTTCCCAACTGGTAGTGTCACCAGGTTCTACCATATCTGGAACCCAGGCCAGTAGTTTCCCCCTCCACTGCCCCTGCACACCTGGGGTGTTGCATGAAACTGCTTCAGGGGATGGGGCCTGGCCTCCCTCTGCAAGCAGTGGCAGAGGGGCTGCAGTCACCCAACAGGAACTGGTGGTCATGGTGTGCAGGATTGTTCATCAGACCTATGAATGTTGCCTGTGCGAGATTGAGGGCACACTGGCCAACCTGGTGGGGCAGGCTGGCCCTAGTGCACAGCCTCCAGGAAATTCACTTTCAGGGCAGTGAAGGAGCAGTGTTAACTACCCATTGGTGAGGATGTCAGTCATGTTGCTGCCATCTGAAGGCACTTGTGACTCCAATTCCACACCACCCTCCCCATTCAAGGTGTTTACCCCCTCATGTATCACAAACTGCCCCTGTTTGCTGTCTTGTCTATTTACTATTGCATCCTCTCCTAGCCAACTTAACTCCCCATATGTATCTTTGTCTGTTCCACAACATTCCACACTCTTCTTAAAATAAGAGGGTGCTTGTCCCACAAAAAAATAGCCCCCATACATAGCTCTCCATTTCGCACATGTTTCCACTGGACACAACTAATCTGGTCCAGTTGGCTTGACAACACATTTATGCTGTCCTCACTCCTCTGTCTGGGGTTGGATAGTCCTAATTCATCTACAAAACCTGCCAAAATGCAAAGCTGTTGCTGTACAAGAAATGGATAGCTATGGTTCTTTCCTACACCCGTCCTGCACATTCTTACCTGCCTTTCACACTATTTTTCCCCGCTTGTCCCCATTTCACCATTTTCCTATCACCCCTTTTTCTTTTTTTATATATATTTTTTATGTGGGTTTGCGCTGAGCAGCGCATCGTGCCTCTACACTCAGCTCGGCTCAATCAAGAGCTTTAATGTCTATATGTGTCTATTGCAGTGTTACTCACATGGAGAAAAATAAAACCCTCTGCCAAGTATCAAACCTGGCACCTTTTAACTATAGCACAATGTATTGACCCACCACACTACACAGGCTTTAGGCTAAGTTGGAGTTTCCAGCAAAACATGCATGTAACTGAAATAAAAAGCTAATGTGAAAACTGGAAGTGTACCCTGGACTGTGGTGCAATAACAAATAATAAAGAAGACATACTAATGGATATATGTGCAGGCCTGTAATAGCAGGTATATGTGCCCTTTTATCTGCAACTTGTGGAAGTACACCTGTTAGGGCAGCAATGGCAAAGTACATGTACAGATGGGAGCCTGGTGTAGAAATACAACCATATAAAGCCATGCACATACTCATGGATGTAGAAATGTTTCTCACAACCTGTATATGTGTACATATATCTTGCAAATACACGTGTTCTTGCAGTGTCTCAGTAGTTCAGTCTGGCCAATGCATTGCATGCAATACATTTTGCTACATACAGTTCTGGGTTCGAATCTAGTGTTGTGTCACACTTCAGTTACATTATTGTGAAGACAGCAAGTAATGACTGAGTCATACAATCTTACTCTCCACAGGTTACATCTACTTAATTAACTGCTACCCAGTTTTGCAAGCAGCCTGCAGGCAGAAATACAATGCACATATCCATATAGCCTAACTATATGTCGCCTACTACTCTGTTAGTCGCACTGTTGCATAACAGACATACCTTAAGCACATGCCCTGATTGCACTGTATAGAATACCCTTGCTCTGCTATAACAACAGGCATGACACAGTTATATCGACCAAAGTGTTTACACTCTCCCCATTTGTTGTATGGTGCAGCAGCAGCTGCAGCCGGTAGCATACACAGTTGTATGTATAGGTAGCTGCTACAGACCGACCATTTCTCTCAACCCCCTAGAACAAGGGATTCAGACACAGCCATACATAATGAGGGCCAAAGACCCAGAGATAAGGACATGTTTAATAGTTTGCCCCTACAAAGATAATAAATTGATAGAATAACAGCTATTGCACTAGCATGCATAGTCTTATGGGTATGAAGTGTAACACACACATGTGGCTCTTCCCTTACTGCATTCAGCCCAAAATAATTCCCAGTGCATTGCCAGATGACCACACTGGTATAGGATGATGACCACACATATGTGGCAAAACTGTGGACATACTTCATAAATCTCTACAGTGGACGGTGTTTGTAGCTACCCTCTGTGATGCTGTAGTCTCCACACCTCAGTAATATTCATCTCAAAAACTAAGACAGGGGTCAAGGCATACATGAAGACCTTATCTATTGCACTGTTGTGGCATGTCATTGGCTAATGATAGTGCAATACAGCTGTTTTGGCTGCAATTAGCAATTCTGAGCCACAGATTGGTGCAAAGGCAATTACCTGTTAATGAGCAGTACATTAAAAAGGTGAGCAGCTGTTTATGGGGAACAGGTCTGTATGAGAATTAACACACACAAAGAATGTATTATCAAAGGATTACTGGAAGCACATTTTAACAAAGGAGTACTGCACTCCACCAGATATGTAATAGATTTCTTCATATAACAGGATGCAGATGGGAGGATGGAGGTATGGGGAATAGAGATTACAGCAGTAAGCCTATCTTAGATCTATGATGATAACATATCATTGATACTCTGCTGTCCTACACCTACACAGATGCCTCTCAGTTGTCCCTGATTTCAATCACATCTTAGCTCTGTCCCTGTCAATCCCACTTACAATTGTCAGCAGTTGTAGGAAAGCTAGTGGATTATATGTAGTGCATAGTGACAATAAGGGAGAGTGTACAACCCTGTAACTTCAAATGAGGTACTGTAATTCATTATCTCTCATTCTGTCCATGTCTCACATAATTATTTCTACTAACATTGTAAAACTGTCCCTGAATGTCCCTGATGTACTGTGGCTAAGTCCCTGTTTCTGTTGACATTTGTCCTTGTTTGGTTGAGAGCTACGCCTAACATACCTGTCAACCTCTTACAGTAAGAACTCAGGGCAAAGTCATAATTAACATGAGGACAAAGCCCAAACTCAGCAACAGTGTTTATGTAGTGCTCATGTAAAGTAAGACCTTGAATATACTGAACTGATATTACTGTAATATAACTGTGTTTTGAAGGGTATGACATGTGAAACTCAGATGTTTCTTTTTATTTTCTGACACCAGCCATCAATGATTGGCCAACCATTTGTCAGAAATCCACAAGTGTGTGTGAAAATGACCAACACTATGAACAAATATCTTGACAGTCTGCAAACATCTGTATAAATGAGAGGTATGATGCATACAGGGAACATATACTACAGCAGGTTTTCATTGCTGTCTGTCATTGTGGTGCACTAGTGCTGCTGGACTGTCCCCATATAGTCATTGTAATAGCACACTGCTATTTGGCTGACAGTGGCTGCATATCATATTAATGGGAGTTTGCCCATAGGGGACTCACCACAGTAGGCTGCAGTAAATGGTGCAGGAACATACAGCAGTAACTGTCACTGCACCCAAGGACATACCCAAGTATTGCTACTATCTTGGTGATAACCACACATGTAGTGTGTTGCCATACTGTGGAGTATGACATATGAGTGAGCAATGGATAGTGCAGGCCATTATGGGTGTGCTGGATCTGTAAGTAGTTAATGTCCATGTATCTGGTCCTGTAATGTGTTCCCCTCTTGTTGTCTTTCAGGAACCATGTACTACAGGAGACATGCATCCTTCTCAATTGTGGAGAATGACATTATACTGAATTGACTGAGACACTACCATCAGATCTTTCTGTCTAGGGATAGGCAGAATTGGGAACAGTGGGCAACATTTTAGGCAGACCTCGTGTGGGCTGTCAATCAGATTGGCCAACTGGATGGACCCTATGAGCAGGTCCAACACCGGGCCACAGATATGGTGTATGCTGCCACCTGTGGAGGACATGCGATGGAGCAACCACTCTCGAATACAGGAATTCCTGGTGAACCTAGGAACAACCAACAGCTCATAAGCATCCATCATGCCATACATCGTGGAGGTGGGTGCCACATTGCTCACAGGAGAGGAGCATCCAGGTAAGCTTACTGGGTTCACCAGTGTAATACTCTATCAGTCATTGTGGCAGGCTGTACATACATGTACATGGGTGTCAGGTCTATCTGCATTGGGGGGGGTGGGTTTTTTACTCAGTTGTGCACACATACTCAGAATGTCAGCATATTAGCCATTGTCACTCATGGATATATGCACAAATTACCTTGTAGTGCTGCAATAGTTGGTGGTGCTGACAGTACTTCTCCCTCACCTTTTCATAGGTCCATCAGGTGTGGCTGAAGTCCGTGGTCCTGTATCTGGTAAGTATGATGTTTTTGTTTTATGGATCATATATACCGTAAGAAAGTTAGGGGCTGCCATTTTGCACTATGGACAACTGTTGTGCTTAGCCAGAGTAGGATATTTACATGTTACATTTTGGAACAGTTAACTACAGTGCACTACTACAGTTAACTACTGGGTAATCACAGATGTGTAATTGTACAAACATTAGCACATTTGCACTTATAGTTATGAGCGACTATGCAGCCTGCTATATATGAGGCATGTACTCCAAGATGCCTGTTCAAACAAAACAGGGAGATGGTACATACCTGAGGCAGTGATACTAATACTGGCATATCATTCTTAATATAGGTGTACTGGGTTTTAAGTTTAGTTCTATCACATACACTGTCGTATTGTTTATTTTTATTTTTTTTTCTTTACATTTGTTTGCCGAGAAATTCCGACTGCATGCAGGTCCTTTTTCAGCAGATGCCCAGGGAGAAATGCTCCACATCATGTACATGATAAATAGAGTAGAGATACAAAGTTGCAGCAATAGTAAACAACATTACAGGTTGCTGGCTTTAATACAATAACAAGATATTAATTATCAACAGTATATACAGTAAATGTTGCAAGTTAAGATAGTTTCTTGAATACCTTACAGGTGTATTGTACTGGCAGTGTTAACTGTATGCAGCTGAAGTGCATGTTGTCTCTTTATGTTGTTGTGAGTTTGTCTGTTGTGCGTGGGAGCAGAGATGTGAAGATGTGGGACTTATAATGCAGTTGTGCATCCTCATCTGTATGAGTCTGTGTGGATTACCATATATAATAATGCACATAGTAATGCACTTTTGTTGTTTTGCTTCTCACAGGTGACTGGGGGGGTTTTGGAGTCTGTCTCCCTCACAACTTAATGTCATTGTTTCATTGGATGCTGCTGATGATGATGACCATAGTGAGGCACAGACGGGGTTGTTGGTGGCTGAATCTGTCCCAGAGATTGACATTCCTCTTCTGCCCCCATTGTCACTGCCCACACTCAGTATGCCCACACATACCCAGTGCCAAGAGGCCACAGATATTGGACAGTCAGAAGGTTGTGACACTGAACAGTGCAGTGTGACAACTATGGCATTAGTGACTGTAGATACTGGCCATAGCCAGACAGCTGCTGAGGTCCCACACAGGCAGATTGACAGGGGTGCTTGTAAGATGACTGCTGTCCATCCACCACATATTGCAGTTTTCTCATCAACATACCTCTCAGCTGTACAGATTTTTGCAGAATGTCCAGATTTTTGCCTCAGACTTTTGGTCAGTTTTTCATAAAATTGTGGTTTTCTGGCAAATTAGTGACAGATTATTAAAGATTGAATTTAGAAAAGAATGACAGACATTTGAGTTTCTGACTTCATACCCTTCAGAAAATTCACGTTAATGCAAAACCTGTTATTCAATCAACTTACTAAGTTTGTAAGAGAAATATTTAATAATTGTCCCTATTTTGAGCCATTTTCCCACTTTTATTTATGACTTTGTCTAGATTTCTTACTCTAAGAGGTTGAGAGGCATGCTCATCAAGGGTCACTCACCACATGTTTCAGTCCATCATGGAGGCACAGGCACATTCTGAATGCAACACCAGACAGATGCTTAGGGTTATGGATGCAGCACAGTCAGATATCCGTGACTGCCTCCACCACATTGGGGACACCCTGGATCAGTTCACTGCTGTAGTGGATAGATGATGGGCTGAGACAGTGTCTGTCTTTGACCACACAATCTCAGTGCTGGAACATCTGGTTGGAGTTGGGCATCGGACATATGGACGAAGGTCAACATCACCATCTGAGAGTCCACATGGCCATGCACAGTCACGCTCCCATAATGGCAGTACCTACAGCTCCACTGAGGGAAGTGTGATGTCCACACCAAGACATGGCAGGCCATAGGCACTTGTTCCTGGGTGGTCCCATGGGGGACACAGCCCAAGCATTTTGCAGTCACTGTCAGATGCTAGCACCACATCTGACCTTGGGCATGGTGGTGCCAGTGCTACTCCTGGCAGAGCCAATTCATGTGTTCTTGGCCAGAGACTATGAAATGTCCACTCTACCACATATGGTCCACAGCTGTTCAACATACACACATGTTGGGCTAGCACTGGGTTTGACTGTGTACACACACACACTCAAACACCACTGTCGCATGCAGGTCACTGACACACACACAAAACACCTCTCCATGGTCCATCTAACCCGCACCCCTTCCTGACTCTCACACATGCTGTCAGCTGTTTGGCATAACCTGAGCCTCTGGCACCCCCACACCACACCCTGTGCATGTGTTGATACTTGTGCCACATCCCTGCCATCCATGCCATTGATGCAGGGAAATGCAGATATGTGATATGTGTCTGATTCACAAGGTGACTATATTACTTTACATGTACTTGTGCAGTGCAATATTGTTTTGTCATGGCACTTGTGGGCCACTACAGGTATTGTATGCTGGCATGTGTCATGACTACACATCAAACTTTGCATATCTTTGTTGCATGATGTTAGACCGGTGGTAGTGTTACAGAATGACATGTGTGTCATGGATCTGTGTATGTGTCAGTTTCCAGGAGTCTGAGGTATTAAACAATGGAAACATGGTGGCAATACAGCATCGCAGGATGGCATGGTGGCACAGCAGAAATAATATGTCAGCAAGGTAAGGCAGTGTACATGCATTGCTCCTTTGGTGTATATGTATATAACAGTGTATCAGGGACAAGGAGGGAAGTCAGCTTAATCATGCATTCATACTTTGTGACAAGGTCTGGTACCCTTGATATGTGTCACCTTGCTTTTCTGAATGTACACATCTAGAAGGTGGCAGACATCAGTTATGCTTATGTGGAGGAGCGCAATTTAGAGGCCAGCAGCTAGTCACATGCCAATAAAATGCATAACCATTGCATGGAGATAGCATGTCCTTTGTGCTGTAAGGGGATGCATTTACACACACACACACACACACACACACACACACACACACTTCGCTGATGTGAGATTAGAACCCCTATCTAGTCTACCCTAACAATAACAATCGACACCCAACAGCCACCCCAGTTTGGCAATCCAGAAATTCTCATCACCAAACTAATAATAAACAAAAATAAATGCAGATACATTGTCTGCATTCATATGCCACCTGGCAAGAATGATAATCCTCTAGAAAATATCTTACATTGGCTAGCTTCTAACTATCCCTAGGAAACTATTGTCTTGGGGGGCTTTAACATTGACTGGAACACCTGTTCCTCTGAAACCCCCTCCACTCATTTAAACCTCCACAGGTTTACTCAGATCATTGCCACCCCCACCAGATTTAGCAAAAATAGTGTCAAAGACAGTATCCTTGTTTGGATACTTATTAACAGCCACCCCCAAAAGTACAAGTCAGGTACATTACCCAATGATCTAAGTGACCACTGCCTTACCTATATTATTCGGTTCAAAGCCGACATTCCCAACCAACCCACCTACAAAACTGTAAGAAACGTCAGGAGCTTTAACCTTGACAACTTCCAAAATTAACTCAAAGCATGTAATTGGATTGTCTTGAAATGATTCCCATTACAAGAAGCAGTTGAGTACCTCAGTACCAGATTTCTGGCTATCCTTAACCCCCATACTTCTACCGGTACCATCTGTGTAAAAGTCACAGTTGCACTGTGGCTATCTAAAGAAACAAAAAATAAAATTAAACTAAGAAATAACGCCTGGGCCAGGTGGCATGTTACCAAAACCCCTAAGGACCAAGTAAGATACCGGCAGTTAAGGAATCAGACCAAAAAATCTGTCATTCTAGACAAAAAAAAAGATCACTACATCCTCCAACAACAAAAATATCAGCTAAAACCTCAAAAGTTTTGGGCTGGTATAAACAGTCTTCTCCACCCAGGCTATTCCGCCACTCCTACCCTATCAGCTGCCCTTGATAAATCCCCTGTAGAAATTGCAAACAGCTTCACATCCTTCTTTACTGAAACTATCCAGTCTCTAGCTACCCATCTCACTCCATTGGACACAAACACCAGCTCTGGCACATCTAGCCCTGATCCACCCAGCACCCAACCCACCTTTACCTTTCAAATCATGCCTACCAACCGGATCCGGACCTTACTCAAAAATGTAAAACCTACTACACTAGCTACCGACTACCTCCCAGCTGAATATCTTCAAAAAGCAGCTGATGCCATAGCACTTCCCATTTCTATTCTGATCAACAGGTCCATCTCAGAAGGATCCATCCCAGCAATATGGAAAATGTTGCATGTTATATCTCTCCATAAAGGAGGAAGTTCCACAGAATTATCTAACTTTAGACCTATAGCCATTCTTTCACCACTAGCTAAAATCATGGAAAGATGCATACACAAACAAATCATGCACTTTCTTATTCAAAACAAAAGCTCGCTGACTCTCAGCACAGTTTTAGGCCATTCCACAGTACCACCACGGCTCTTCTATCTTTCTTTAATGTCATCACTCTACACTGGAACAACAACAAACTATCTTCAGCATTCTTCCTAGATCTCTCAAAAGCTTTCAATATGGTCAACCATCAGTGATTGCTCAATACCCTACAAACCATCGTTTAGACCAACACCAAATATAATGGTTTCACTCATACCAAAACGATAGACAGCTGGCTGTCTTATGGCAGAGCAAGCTGTCATCCCAACTTCCTCTAACCCTCGGTGTCCCACAAGGGTCCATACTAGGTCCCCTTCTTTTCTCTATCTTTATCAATGATCTGCACACCACCATCCCAGGAGCCACCTGCATCCAATATGCAGATGACTCAATGCTGATATGCTCCGCCTCCTCTCCTACACAACTTCTAACCCTCACCCAGACCACTTTCAGCATGGTAGAAACATGGCTAGCTAATCGCAGCCTGCTTCTAAATCCTAACAAAACCAAGCTACTACTTTTCTCCCCTAACCATAGAATTATTCCTCCTTCCTTCAACATCAAATCTAACAATGACACCATTATCTCCCCGGATGACCATACAAAGGTTCTAGGCATAGTAATAGACAACAACCTTAAATTTGATAAACGTAAATCACACTATTAAGTCCATCAACAAAAAACTTGGCTCCCTGTACAGAGCCAAACCTTTGTTCACCCCTCTATCTAGGGTAGCTATTGCAAGATCACACCTCCTCTCTACCCTTATGTATGCCTCCCCTGTACTCACCAACCTATCCAAAACTGATCTCAACAAATTATCAGGATGATACAATCATATAGCCAGATTTGCTACTGGCATGGTTTTTAGGACCCACCATTGCCAGAACCTCAAAGCACTGGGATGGCTAGAGTATCCTACCCTTCTACAGTTCAACCAGCTTATAGAAGTGCATAAAATACTCCATCAAAAATATTCTCACCCCTCATAGTACCCCAGGCCTTTACGCTCAGCTGATAAACTATTGATACTGACCCAAAAATGCAACAACTCTGGAGGCGATGCTATATTTGCCAACTCAACCAGTAAAATCTTGAATCTACTCCCTACTACTGTTACCAAGGAAACCTCATTAGCCCTATTTAAAAGAGAACTCAAAAAATACCTCACATCTCATTGGCTGTGCTCTTGTTCTAAACCTGACTAACAACTTCACTAATACATGTCTTGCTACCCAACATGCTCTTTAGCCAAGTATCTATGCCTCACACCATTTGAATGTCTAAGCATTGTAAATTATGAAATCTTATTGTATTCTTTGTTCACATTTTCTGATACATCTCTGCCAATCAGATGTAAGTCTGGACATTGTGTAGATTGATATCTGCCTGTATTCTTTGTCTATATTTTTCTAAAAATGTCTGCCTGAGTTTATCACTCAGTGATGTATGTACTGTCTCTTTTTTGGTATGCGGAGCTTTTCTCCCTGGGCCTCCACTGAAAATGGACATATATCCAGTCAGACTATTCCAGTCAACAAATGTAAAATAAACTAAAATAAATAAATAAATAAATAAATTGTATCTATTATTACTCACTACAGCTCACAGTACTTATTGCATGTGCCATAGAGATTATCTGGCTTTTGATTGTCAGCCAGTGCTCTTAAGGTGGATGACTTCAGCAAGCCTTGTAGAGGAGGGCAATTTAGAGGCCAGCAGCCAGTCATAGGGCCATAAAATGCATACCATTGCATGTGGATAGCCCACATGGGCACGCTTACAGTGCTGCAAGGGGATATAGTTGAACAGAGAGAGAGAGATTAGTTGATGTGAGATTAGAAACCCTACCTATCTGATACTACATGCTACAGCTCACAGTACTTATTGCATGTGCCACAGGTTATGTCTGTTGAGTATGTGGATACAGGCACAGTACTTGTAGAGTACAGAAAGTGGGCTTGTGTTAGACAGCATGTGTGGCCTGCAGAGTGATACTGCTTGGTACTGTTATGGTATCTAGTGGCCTAGGAGTGGGATACCTGGTAATATCCCTGCTATGCATGTACAGTTACCAGTATGGCCATATGTGGCTGTTTGCAGTTTGATAGGTGGACATTTGGCCAGGGACAAAATGGCCTGTCCAAGGTATGCATTGCAACCATTGTAGATTATACCACCTGCTCACCTGTGTCTGTCTGCAGGGTGACATTCTGCAGGCACAGTGGTCTGTGGGTGAGTGAATTATGTACTGTTATGGCCTTTGTCTGGTTCTGTCAGACAACTGTTGTGATGTGTAAGTGCAGATAGCCCCAGCATTCCAGTAAATGTGGAACATTCGTACATCCTCACACATATCTATATAAATGTATATAACAGAGATGTCTCCTTAACTGTTGTGTGTGTACATTATGGAACTGTGCTATGCAGATATATGTCAACAGTCTATGTATCATTGTACTTTATATAGCTATATATATATATATATATATATATATATATATATATATATATATATATATATATATATATATAAACCACCATAAACGCTACACTGTACTCATCATATCTCCACTCTCTTTATCCATAGCAAAACTCTTCTTTACTGAACACAAATTTTAACTCTTGTATTACTATATCTAAATTTGTATTCTGTATTGCATTTTGAACTTTGCACTACTGTTCTTGAATTTTCTATTTTTGTATTGTATAGGATTTGACATATTTTTGAAATATTGTATTTAACCTCTGTGCATGTGCTTAATGATCTCTGTAAACACCCATGTCCAATCTATTATACTTCTGTATTGTATTTCTTGTGGAGCTTTTCTCCCCAGGTCTCCATTGAAAATGGGTCTCTGACCCAGTGGACTTTCCTGGTCAACAAATGTCAATAAATAAATGAATAATGAATATATCTTATTTTATATATATATATATATATATATATATATATATATATATATATATATATATATATATGTGTGTGTGTGTGTGTGTGTGTGTGTGTGTGTGTGTGTGTGTGTGTGTGTGTGTGTGTGTGTGTGTGTGTGTGTGTGCCACATACTGATAGTTACACTAATCAAGTGTGAGGAGGATAGGGAAAGACAGATATGTATACGTAGCTGTATGTATGTACAGACATATTTCCACATAACAGGTCTTTGGATGGAAGAGGCAACAGACTTGGGCTCAAGTTAACTAAGTGTAGGAGCATGCCCAGTGTGACTGTCAGTACTTACAAGGTGACTCCAGTCCAGAGCTACCTGTATTCCCGTCTGGGATTATGTATGCCACAGGTCATTGGCTGCTGCACATGTTTCCACAGTATAGCACTTCCCTGATATTGTATAATGCATTCCCTGGCTGTTTTCTTTACTTAATATGTGACTGATACCTCTCAACTGTACAGATATTTACAGAATGTCCTGATTTTTGTCTCATATTTTTGGTCCGCTTTTCATAAAATTATGGTTTTCATGCATATTAGTGGTACATCAGTAAAGATTTAAGCTAAAATATAATAACAGATATTTGAGTTTCAGACTCCATACACATCAGGAAATTCATGTTAATGCAAGAAATTTTATTCTATGAACTGTCTACATTTGTAAGAGCAATATTTAAAATATGTCCCTATTTTGGGGCCTTTGTCCCACTTTTATTCATGGCTTTGTCCAGATATCTTGCTCTAAGAAGTTGAGAGGTATAAGATGATTGGGGTACAAGATGGAACACCACACACAGGGTGACAGTCTGCATACCTCTCACTGTACATGTTTTTGCAGAATGTCCATATTCCGCTCCATATGTCTGATCTATTCCTCATACAGTTGTTGTTTTCCAGTAATATACTATAAAATGCAGTCAGTGAATTGTTGTAACTACTGACACATTTAAGTGATGGTCTTTGCATCCTGCAGCTAATCTGACCTTTTATAGGTTCATAGGTAGGTACTAGGCTATCGGCCCAAGGTCCTAAGTAAGCCTAGCCAACAAGGTTCCCTGGCTTACGCCACCCAAGAAAGTTGCAACCTGCTGTTATACTAACCACCTTCTAGGTTACTCAGAGCACATGTAATGTTTGTCTGTAGTTTTGGCCCTTTGTACCCTCATTCTCTCTGGCTTTGTCCAGCTTTCTTGCAGTAACAGATCAAGGGGTTATGACAGTCTGTTGGAATGCCACCATATGAGTACCTTACATACAAAAGATGTAGATGCTGCCTGATTCAAACCATCACCACCATTACTCATGCTAATTTCCCTCACCCAGTGAGCCACATCCAGCACCAGACAAAGAGGTTTCATTCCTCACACTATCAACAGCATACAGACATACATTGTCACCCCTGCTTTATGTGGGAAATACAATACAACATGTGGCCAGGTTTGATGTCACAACCCTGGAATTTTCTGGTCTGTTGATATATCATTGCAGATGTACTGTTACAGCAGTTGTATGGGAATACTAATATATTGGAGGGGGGACCAACCCATACTGTGCTGACATACACAGTCATGCGACTGTTCTGTGACCCCACTGTTTGGCATCTCCCTTGAATAGTGTAGTGGGGTTTCCAGACATGTGGCCTAGTGAACATTTTGAGGCACATACTATTGGACAGAGTACTTGTTGTCCCAAGTGGCTGTTTGATATCTGCAAGTAGCACAGTAACCCACTATATTCCCTTGCATACATGCGGCAGGTCCATACATATGCTACCATATTCTAGTACCCCTTTCAAGTGGTGAATAGCTATGTGACTTACCTTGCAAATCCAGCATTAGAGAGACCTGTAGTTCGGGGCTGACTCTGTCTGATGCAGGCAGTCAGCAGCCAATACATGGTGAGTTAGGTTGAGTGGGCTGGCTGGAATCATTTTTACTAATATGTGTGCAAGTTGGTGTAAGGTGTCAGTCCCTAGAGGCCTAGGTTGTCAGTGCATGTGCTATGCATTGTCTCTTGGCCAAGGCCAGGTCATATTGGGCATGCCTATGTCTGCTTACAGGGACAACCTCAGGGGTTTCCTCTTTGGAGTTCCCCTCTGGATGTGGCTGTGGTGGCCTAGGCACTGGTGGGGGGCTGAGTATTCCTTCCTTTTGCTGATCCTGCTGCACCTGTTTCTGCAGGATTATATTGTGTAGCATGACACAAACTGTGAACATGTGTGCACATGTGGCTGGAGAGCAGTGCAGGGCTGAACCAGATATACTGAGGCACTGGAACCATGACTTCAGCAGCCCAAACACATGCTCTCTGCTTCTAGTTTGTGGTGTGTGCCTCATTATGGCATTCTTCAGTGGTTGTGTGTGCATTTCTGATGGGTGTCATCATCCATAGTTCCAGTACGTAGCCAGCTTCCCCCAGTAAATGGTTGTGTGGGATGTCTCTCAGCAAACATCTAGTACAGCTGTGATGCATGCCAGATATGGGAGTCATGATAACTGCCAGGGCTGCCAGCACACACATTCATGATAATGCCTTGGGCATTGCACATGACCAGGCAGTTGATGGAGTGGTACCCCTTGTGGTTGATGTAGATTCTATCCTCCTCACTGGATGATTCCTTGATGTGTACATGAGTGCATTCTATGGCACCCAGTACCTCAGTGTAGTGTGCTACATGGTAGAAGTGCTGCATACTGCTGGCCCTCGCCTCAGGGGTGAGGGGAAAATAATTGCACTCACTGGCATGTGGTAGCATGGCATCCAGGCACTGGTGCAGTACCCTGGATGCTGATTCCTGTGAGACCCCCATCATGTCCACAGTTGGTCTTTAGAATGTACCCATAGCTAGTATCCTAAAAGTTACACATATCATTGTTTTCACTGGGATAGGTTCCCCTCTGTTGGCTCTGGGTCTGAGTTGACATCGGCAGAGCTCAGTGAGTTCTTGTAGTATGTCTCTGTTCACCCTGTAGTGCTGTACAGTCTCCAGCTCATGTAGCCACTGGAAGGGTACCCCGGCCCTGAACACTTTTCTCCTTCTCAGTCTATGGTCACCATCAGTAGGAGCAGCATTGACCTCAGCATCTAGCACATACATATGTAGGAGACCTGCAGCCACCCCTAGAATTTCTTCAGTTAAAAGTCCAAAGTCTGTACTCCACTGGTGCAGAGTATGGAGGTGAAATCAGATTGTAGGGTTTCTGCAACCTTAACAGTGCTCTGCTGTAGGTGCAGCCTTTGTGATTGACTACGTATGATGCATTTCATCTACCAAGTACATCATTAAGGACTGTTGTTGGCCCTAGTTTAAGTGGAACAGGGGTTATCAGTAATTAAGATATCATTGCCTTTCTCAGCCATTTTTTTAACAGCCTTCCTTGCTCAGCCCTGTGGCATGCATGCAAACACATGCCACAGAAGTAAACAGTGCTCAGCAGTCATTGTATACATCCCATGAAAGGACATGCTCAGCATGGCAGTGTGCTTTGCAAACATACTCAAATCCCCTAAAACATGCACTCTGAAGGTAAACAAAGCTTAGCAGACACTGTACATGCCCTCCTGCTGAGCACATCAGTGCACCTTGCAAACAGGTGCTGCTGTGCTCCAATGAGCTTAAAAGAATGTGGACACACCCCCTTTTGATATCAGCTACCTCTTATGTGGACACCAACATGGTTCTCTGCCTACACTGATGGGATCTGCGGACACAGATATCCATTTGTGCTATTCAGTAATCCCAGATCATTTGCAAAGAGATCCATGCAGACAACCTAGGGACTACATGGTTCTAGGTCCTGCCTCATTAGCAAACACAGCAGTCTACCATTATACATAATCCATGCAGGGTCACATACTACTATTTCTCGTTTTTACACTTTTTATATATTTTTTGTTCTTAACAGCATGTTTGCCCACTGCTGAGTGCTGCACAAACATAACCTGATTATTAAAAAAAATATTATTTTAAATTATTTTCCATTAGGTTATGGACACACAGTGGATAGTTTTGCACATATCTGTGTCTGCCATGCTATTTCTGTCCTTCCTACTGCACTTTTACAGCCCCTGTTCTCTGTTTAACATTCTGCATATGGAATTTTTGCATGTACATTTCGGACACCAACACGGGGTCTGCAGGACTTCCTATCTGCTTGCTGAATCGCTGTACCACCTTCATTTGCATGCAGTTCACCTGCTTATGAGGTGATTTGCATGTCAGAGACACTTCCGTGTTGATGGGCTCATGACCCTCAGCTCTGTTTACTGGATCACACACCTGGTTATTTTGATGTAAGCAGTGTCCCAGTATGCCTACATGGAAAATAAGTCCGTATAGGCTTTATTAAATTTCACCCTCCTCCAGGTCTCAGATCATAATTTATTTATTTATTTATTTATTGACATTTGTGCACCAGGAAAGTCCGACTGAGTAAGAAACCCATTTTCAGCAGATGCCCGGGGAGAAAAGCTTCACACAAATCACAGATATTTTGACCATTAACAGTTGTGTATACACATTACATGCTATTACAGAAAATTACATTTTAACTTTAATACAAGATTACATACAGTTACAGAGATTATGCAGCTTAATAAGTAAATAGAATAACAATTTACGGTCAAGTCTCTATAGGATATGAGGTGGGATTGTATTTGGAAGAAGGTGAAGTAAGTCATAGGTATAGTTTGTTGTTAGATTTGCAGGAAGTAAAGGGAAATTTGCAGGATTTAGATAGAGGAAGGTTTAAGTGTAGGATTACTGAGGCAGAGAGAGCGTGATAGTAAGGATAGCAGTGGCACAAAACATTATAGTGCCACTTGTGGAGTAAATAATTCTTATTTTTCCTATCTTCTAATGTTCTACATCTCAAGCTATGTAGTTTGAGCTATACAGTTAAGAGATACGAGTAGAGTATGTTAGTTTTTTTGGGAGAGGAACAGGGACAGGTGGGAGTGTTTAGAAAGTGATTTTTACAGTGAGTTTGAAGGTCTTAAAGGAATCTAAGATAGTAATTTTTGAGAGCAGGGTATTCAACAATTTTGCAATGGCAAATGAATAGAGGCTTTGACCAACTCTTTTGCTAGGTTTATATATGTCTAGAAGCTGTTTATTAGTGGAGGGGAGATTTCAGGATGGGGTGCATAGCTGTAGGATTACTTTTAATGCTGAGCAGCTGTCTGGGTTATATATTATTTTATGTGTTTAGTTAGTTGTACAAAATTGAGGTAATGGGGAAGTCTAGCCAGTTAAATTAATTGAGGGCATAGCAGTGATTTGTGCAATAGATAGGTTGGTTGCAAATCTAGCAATTTTGTAGTAGCATGATTGTATTTTTTTTTAAGAGTTCTGTGGAGGTTAGGGAACATAGGGGCCCCATACAAGAGGGAGGGGAGTAAGAAAGTATTTGTGAGTGTTTTTTTTTTTTGGTGGAGATGTCCATAAAATGCTTGTGTCTATAGAGTTTGCCAAGCTTAAAATGTGTGTGTTTTAATGGTATTTTGTATATAGTGTTCAAAGGAGAGGTTATTTCCTATGGTAATACCCAATAATTTTGCTTGAGTTATGATTTCTATTTCTGTATTGTTTTGTGAGTATATTATTTTAAAGTCACGGAGTAAAGGTTTTGGGATGAACAGTAGCAGTTTAGTCTTATTGGATTAAGTAATAACTGAGCATCACTTGGCCAGGCCTCAGGAGAGGGAGAAATGTTTTAATTTGAGAAGAAGCTTATGTATTAGGGAGGTGGGAATAGGTTGTAGAGTGAAAGTAGGATTTGCTGAGATAGATGTGAATGTTCCTAGATTGAGGTGGTTAGTAGTGTTCATATTACTATTTAGTGGATCAGATGGGAGTTGATTTAGTGTTGAGGTAGAGTTTGTAATTGTTGTACGGTGGCTGCTAGTTTAAGTATATTTTCTATGAAATGGGAGTTAAAGAGGTTATCTGTTTCAGATGGATCTTTGTCAAGTGCTGGAGAAAGATTTTGAGTGGACCCTGGATTCAGGAATGCAAAGACAGATTTCCAAAATATTTGAGGGTTTTAGTTTTGGTTGGTTAGTTGTTGAGAGAAGTAGTTCCTTTTGTCAGCAATGACTAATTGTTTGGATTTATTCTGTAACTGTTTCTATGAAAGTAGGTTGGTTTAATTTTTATTCTTATACCAATTTTTCCAAGCTTAGTCTCTAGTTTGTATTACTTGTTTTGTGGCCTAAGTAAGCCATGGTGCATGATTTATTTTTGTTCTTTTGGTACAGAGAGGGGCTATGCTGTTAAGGGTATATAAGAAGGCTTTATTAAAGTGGGAAATGGCATTATCCAGTGGTAAAGTTTTTACTGGGGATCAGTTTATTGTTTTTAAGATGTTATTGAATGCTTGTTGGCTGAATTTAGTTAGATTTCTTGTAGATTTGTAGCTATGGACTTTAGACACTTGAGGGGAGGTTCTGTAGTATAGGCTGGTAGATGGTTGTTTAGAGTATTTGGGAGTGTAGTAGAATTAGAATTAGAATATTTGTGGGGTTCTGATACTAAGATCCAGTCTAAGGTTGCACCTATGTGATTATTATTTTGCATTCTGGTGGGGGTAGTGATGAGCTGTGTAAAGCCATGAAGATTTATACTATTTTCTGAGGTGTCAGTGATGAGAGTTTGAGAAATGATATTTAGGTCTCCCATAATAATAGTTTCATAGCTAATATTTGTGGTGCTCCAGGAAAGGAAGTTTTTAGTGCTGAGATGTTTTGTCCAGGGGGTATGTAGACTACTGCAATACATATTTGTTTAGACTTATTTAGTTGTAAGGGTGTAAACAGAATTTATGCATTAGCAAAGGAAGGGATTGGTTTTAATAGGGAAGAGATGGCTCAGGTGTTGCAGTAAATTAATGCTATGCTGCCTACTTTTCTATTTTTTTCGGTCATTTCTAAGTATGTTTAACCTGGAGGAACTATTTTAGTATCTTGAATATAAGACTTTAGCCTGGTCTCAGTGACTGCAACTATATCTAGAGAGTACAGTGTGAGCCATGAGTGAAAGTCTGTAATTTTATTACATATACTGCATACATTAATTGTTGTGAGAAGCATATTTTTAGAGGGGAAGAGAACAAGAAGAGGTAGCAGACTGAGATGGACTTGGGTTGGGATAAATATCTCCACACTGGGAAAGTTTGAGAAGGTGGTTAATGAAATGTTAAAGGAAGCTGTTTTTTTTTTTTTTTTTTTGGTAGAGTTAGTGACTATGTGAGGTAGTTGGTTCAAGTTGGTAGGGGTGGGAAATAATTGGATTTTACTGAGGTGGATATGGTTTTATTCAATAAGGCTGGAGCTTATATGAGAGAAACGAACCATGTGCATGGTTAGAGGTGTGGCCTGAGTGGAACTTTTTACAGGTGGGTGTGTAAGAGAGCATGTGAGGGATGTGATTTGTATAAGTATACTTAGTGAGGTGGTAAGAGATAACATGGAAAGAGTGGAGTAACGGGAAAAGGAAGAGTGAAAGTATGATGAAATCTGTTTATTGGTTATTAAAGATGAGAAAAAGAGGGAGGAGAGATGTAGGTAATGAGGACAGGTTGAAATATAAAAGGATTCAGTTGTGCTTTAGTTTATAATGTAGGAGTAACACCTTTAAGAGAAATAAGAGTGTATACAGGGTGGCAGTTACTATTTTGTAGGTGTCAGTGTGTGGTGAGAAGAATTTGTTCTGATTGGATGGTGATGGTGAGGGGAGGAGTTATGGTGAGAATAAATGTAATTGTATGGAGTGTGGGTGAGAATGGGGGTAGAGTAGAGGAGTGGAGTGAGCCCAAGTGGAGTGAGGGTGAACGGAGCGGGGCTACACCAGGTTGGAGCTGTTTGTCCAAAAGAAAAACTATAAGTGAAAAAAAGTGATTTGAACACACTTTATGTAAAACAGAACAAGGAGAGAGATAGAGAGGTAAGGCAGTTGCAGGCTGAAAAGTATAAATGCTGAGTTTTTTTCTTTACCTAGTGTGAGTCTTGGGAGACAGAAGAGCAGTGTAAAAGGATGGGGAAAGTAAAGGAATTAGCATGATTTGGTGACGTGCCAGGCCATTACTGTTAAGAAGCATCTACCATATTACAATGGATACAATCAAACATGCATTAAATGACATAACCTGTTTATTATGTATTTGAGTTATGGGTGCAAAGAAATCCACCTTGAAAACAAAGCTTGAAAGGTGAATCTTGCCATCTATGTTGATAGCACACAGTAGATGGTTATGATTTGTGACCAGAGCACAATATTTTGTACTGCAGGGAGAATTGTCTTCTTTAAGTGCTACCAGTTACAGAAAAAAGAAAGATAAAGTAGGAGTACAAATAACTTTACTGAATTTAAGGACCAGTAAACCACTTAGCAAGCACCATCCAACACACAGCAACAGGATACCTCTCAGATTCTTTGCTTAGGAATTCTGGACAACTCCAGAAATAACAGGGAGAAACAATGATTCAAAATCAGGGGCAGTTTTTAAACATTACTCTAATTCACATAAAATGTTAACCGAACAAAAGATTTTCTTTCAACGTGAATTTTCAGAACCATAAAGAACATTGAACTCTGATGTCTGGAATTATTGATTTACTATAATCCTCAGTAATTGACAAGAAAATCAAAATTTTACAAGGGACAAGGGAAAAAAGTGCAACCACAGACATTCTTCAAAATCGGTGACAGCTGAGAGGTATGTGAAGCAGGCAGAAAGGAAGTGCTCCTCTGTACAACTAACAGCTTTAAAACCGTTAGTTCTGCCATACTTTCTGTTTGTAAATATGTCAAAGTTATAGCAGCTTTTAAATGCTGTTTTATCTTCTGCCACTCTCCTTTGCCAGCTGGCACTGTCTACTTCTAGTTACTAGAGTGTGGCCTGATTTTAACAGCGGTTGGGTGTTCTTAACAGGTTTTTGTTGAGCATCTGTAATCACTGTTAAGATTGGTTCTTGTACTTGGGAAACACTTAAAAAGTTTTATATTTTTCACAATTTTGAAATGTAATTGTAGTGATCCATACACTACATAAATGTAATATGCACAAGACTGCTAAAGCTTACAGGATGCAATGTAGCACGTGCAGTATTCTACCCACAAAATGAAATGATAAAAAAATGCATTATATACTACCATTCAGTGATACGTATGCATTAAGTATGCAACTGATATTTTACTTGCAGATGTGGGTCACGCTACATGACACATACAGCTAAGCTGGAAAATGAATGGTCAAGGTTATGCTTAAATAAGATTAGGGACGGACTCTGGTTCACATGGATGGACAGCGTCTTCCAGACCATGGGGATACTCTGAGACACATATCTGCCTCACCAGTATGTCCTATTTATATTGCAAGAAACGTTTAAATCCTTGGAGCTAGTGGTTCTGATGCTCTTAACTTTATGGATGTGTAAAATGTCCATCAGAGCTGAATCTGAGATTGCTTTTATGCCAGGCAGAGTTGGCCTGTCAGTAACCTGTAGGAGACCGAGTATGAGGCTAGGGCTTTAAGGCAATCCATACAGGACAATTTGTTTATACCCTGGATTCTTCTGGTAAGGAACCTTTGTGGTTGTTTCAGCTGTTGCATATGTCTGGTTAGGTACATGCCAAAGGGGACATTATACTCATTGATGGGTCTGATAAGGGCCAAATAACATGGTATTATGACTTCCTTGGACCTGGACACCATACCTTTACTTATAGGTTAGGCAACACAGATTGATTTTCTTACTGCCTTGGCCACATCTTAGTCAAAGGCCAGATTACTGTCTGCATATGTTCCCAGATCCTTGACTACTGGGTCAATTCTTGGGAGTGTATTATCACTGAAATAATTAGCCTGGGTGGCTATTTTCTCTAAAAGCACCATAATGCATTTCATGGCACTGAGTTTTAATCTGTGACTTTGGCACCAGGTATTTGTCTGTTAGACCCTCTTGCAAGATGTTTGTGTCATGGGGGAAATCTATGGTAGCTACTAATTTGTAGTCATCTGCAATCCTGGTCAGCCAAAGGTTCTTGAAATTATCCCTTACCTCCAAGAAGTAGATGCCAAATAAGAGCGGTCCCAGCACAGAACTTTGTGGTACCCTGCTTGTGATTGATCTCATAGTGGAGGTGGTCTCACCAATCCTGACTTCCTAGGTCCTGTCTGTGAGCTAGCTGGCAATCCACTGAGTTATGTAGTGGTTTGTGCCCAGCTTAGAGAGTTTGTCAACTATACCTGAATGTGCTATTGTACTGAATGCCTTAGCCAGGGCCAGGTAGGTGGTATGCACCATGCCCCCTCATCCATTGTCTTGGTGACCTTCTCAAAGAAGTCCATCAGGTTTATTAGTCATGACATTCCCCTGACAAAGTCAAACTTGGTCGGGTCCAATGTCTGTAGGTTGCCAATGTCTTTGTTGATCATTTCCATGATAATTCATTCCATGACTTTGCACATTAGACTAGTCAGACTAATGAGTCTGTAGTTTCTGGGTTCGGTTGATGGTCCACCTTTGTGAAGTGGTTTAAGCATTGCAGTCCTCCAGTTTTGTGTTACAAAACCTATTTGAGGCTATAGTTTAAAATTAACTCAAGTGGTCATGTTTCAAGCTACTTAAGAGGCATCCTGAGATATTGCCTGAGCCTATTGAGATGGTGATTTTGGCTTTAGCAAGTGGCACCAGGACCTGCTCTCTGATAATAGTTGGGATGTGTGCTTGTAGTTATTTCATAGGGGGAGGCAAGGGGGAGGGGGTTTGATGTGAAGCTTTCAGCCAGCAGATTCATTATGTCATCTTCTCAGTGAAGGTGCCACCAATTTGACACACTGGCATGTATAGCCTTTGAGGTTACTGACATAGCTGTAGAAGGTCTTGTTGTTTTCTTTAGCCTGTGAAGCTATCTTGACCATGTAATTGGCTTTGTTGGGCTTAATTAGTCCTCTTAGTTTCCTGTTTAGTTTAATTAGAGAGCTCTTATAATTATAGGAATTGCTCTACCTGATCGTAGCCATGACATTTTTTCCTTTGTCATGTACCCTATTAAGGGTAGGATTACACCAGTGTGGCTTCTTTTTAGAGTTTGTTTTGGGCTTACTTCTAGTAGGTAAAACAGCTTCTATACAGCCACTTACATGATTGTACATGGCCTCTGAGAACAAATCTGCATAGGTCGTTGTGAACTCAGAATTAGGAGGGGCACTGAATTTTTGAAAACTATCGCTTAGTAGGATACAGTTTGCTTTGAAATAGTTCCTAACTTACCGGGTTTGCTGGAGTAACTAAGTTGATTTTTATTTTGAAGCAAACAGCTTTGTAGTCTGACCTCATTGGTGAGAACATAACACTGGTGGGTGTGCAACGCTCTCCCATATTGGTGAGTACTAAGCCCAGTACTTTTGATCCTCTGGTGGGTGTGCACACTACCCGGTCAAGGGTATTTGTTTCTGTAAAATCCTGGAATAATTGTGCCTGCCGGTTTGAGACAGTGTGTGTTTCCCAGTCTACAGAGGGGTAGTTAAAGTCTCTCATGAATAAGCTAATTGGTTTAATGGTGAGTGTTTCCAGTAAGTCTAGGTATGTCCTATGGTATTCCTGGATCATAGAGGGTGACCAGTAACTTGCTAGGATATGGTATGGGAATTTGTCTGTGGTGTTTGGCATGTGGATAAACTCCAAGGCATCATCCTGTTTAAGCAACCTAGAGACATTCCTCCCCCTATTGTCCCTCTCTGTGCAACTGATGGTCTAAATGTGTGGGAGGCACTGAAACTTTGCACTGCTATTGCATTTTCTGTGGATATGAACCATGTCTTGATAACAGCACAGATATTTACATCCTCCAGAGTGAGGAGAGTTTCTAGGGTGTTTTAGGTACTTAGCATTGAGCAGTAACACCTTTAGATTTCTGTGGGCTTTATTTGTTATGTCTGCAGGTTTATCAATTTGGCATTGCCTAAAAATTGCCTTAAGAGGCAGATAAAGTTTTAGCCAATATTTGGAAACCTAGGGGGAGAGGTACAGACCACCCATTGCAAACCAATTGATAACTACATCCTCCCATGCTGACAAATATTGAATTCCCCTGGAAAGTCACCAGAAACAAAGCCAGTTATTGAAGTCAATCATTATTTGTTCATACTGTGGCATCACTCTTGGTGAAGGTAGAATGCTGCTCAATACAAGGCACCTACATGCCTGAGACACACATTATAAGAAATCAATAATGTCTCTCTCTTCATATAGTATAGGAATGTATTTCTCTGGTCATCAACACCCACATGGACTATAATAGAATCATACTGATACATGTGGTGTAGTGACTTGAGTGCTTAATTTGGTGAATCTTAACTCCAGATAAGCAACTAGCCATTATCTTCTCCTCATTCAGTCTGGTGAGTGGGACATCTATGTGTCATACAATGCCTTCCCCTATGACAAGATTCCTGGATAATGTGTTTGGTTGCCTTATGGGGTTTTCGCTTGGGCTCCTCTAGGTGTAGGAATATATGTCATGTTTGGTGTTCCTTTTGGTGACTGCATTCAAGATTGCTAAGGATAGGATTTGCATTTATAGGCTTAAGAGTTCTTTTAGGTTTGGGAAGATTGCTTTTTAGTGACTCAGCATAAGTTGATCTATCCATGTGGTGGAAAATATTTGTGATGGACGCACTGTGTGTGTTCATGACAACTTTCTTTGTATACAAAATTTTTGCCTCCAGTGAAATTGAGTATGTGCATCTCTTGCATACTGTGTTTGTTTCTTTAAGGATTGCATTTTTTGAACATGAGGCAATTGCTACATTGCCTCAGGATGCCCATATCTACCAAGATGGCTAGGGAGATATTTGGAAATTCCATATTCATGTTTTCCAGACTTGTATTTAGGAGGGCTTCTGTAGGTTATTGACTGCGTTATAGAAAGCTCTCCTTATGTGGTCTCTTGGGTTTGACACTATACTAGGTTAGATTGTGCTAAACTAGCTGCTCTATGCTTGCCTCTTTGTTTTAGCCACACTAAGTTACAGGTTTCAGTTCTGTGGGTAGGTTTAGAGATAATATTTACATAAGAGCAATACTGGTTTGCTGCATAGGCAGTTAGTATTATGGATATATGGAAAACAATGGGTAGGAAAAGTGCTTCACTAGCTTACACAACAGACATTAGCAATGAAAGAGGGGAAGGAAGTACTTTGGAGGTCAGATTGCCATAAGTGGCAGAAGCCAGAGACACAACTTTTTAAAACCACAACAAGAAAGGGTGGGAGGGTTGAGAAAAAGTCAAGTTGCAATACATAGACTTCAGGAGAGAGATCCAATCAAATAAAGCCAAAAGAACCTGGTTGACTTCTTTGAGACTGTCACCAAGACCCTGGATGAGGGAAAGTCAGTGCATACAGCTTACTTTGACCTGGCCAAAGCCTTTGACACAAGCCCCCACTCAGGCATCATCGAAAAGCTAACATAACTTGGCATAAATCCCTATCTCATCAGGTGGGTTGCCAACTGGCTCACTGACAGGACCCTCAAAGTCAAAATAGGTGCCTCCACCTCTGATAGCAGACCTGTCACTAGTGGAGTTTCTGAGGAATCTGTCCTGGGACCCCTACTGTTTGGCATTGACTTCTCAGAGGTCTAGGCAAAGACAAAAGACCTGTGGATGACCAAGTTTGCAGATGACTGTAAGTTGGGTGCTGTCATTGACTCCCCAAATGATGTTAACATATTGCAAGAGGGCCTCACAGCAACTAATGACTGGTGCCAAAGTCATGACCTAAGGCTAAATGCAAAAAAATGTATCATCATACCATTCAGCAAAAACATGGCCCCTACTGATTATCACATCAACAGCAAACCCCTGAGCACACAACCTGTGGTGACAGACCTGGGCACTTAGGTTGATAACCTCACATTCAACCATCATGTAGTGGCAGTGGTCAAAAAAGCCTTTTACTTGGTTCATCGCATAAGTAAAGGGATTGCATCCAGAAAAAAGGAGATTATTACCTCTCTATACTCTTCCCTCATTAGACCAATAATTGAGTATAATGCCCCGTTTTGTATGTACCTTTCCAACCATCTGCACCAACTGGAAAGGCCACTAAAATACCAAACAGAGAGAATTCATGGCCTTCAAAATCTGTCCTATGAGGACAGGCTCAAATCACTATCACTGTATTTGGTATCATATAGATTGCTCAGGGGTGATCTGTGTCCTGCCTACAAGATAATCTCAGGCCCTGCCCTACTAGAGATGTTCCATATCCGTAAGTCTAACTCCTCATGCATTACCCACTCAAAAGGCCTGAATCTTATATGTGACATCAACAAAACCTGCTGGAGAGATGGGATTGTCTCCCAGAGGCTGCCCTGTCTCTGGAATATACTTCCCATACATGTCAAACAGAGCACCTCACTAACCATCTTCAAGTGCAACCTTAATGAGTGGATGGGAAACCACAAATTTGTCCCAATGGTTCCACCTGTGTTCTTAATTGACAGGGTCAACAAGTGCTGACTGAGGTTATATTTTGGGGATAAACTCTTGGCTAAGGCTTGTAAGGGGCCCAAGGCCATTAGCCTAGTAACCTCCTATGATCATATGATCCTATGATTGGAGCTCTAGTCCTATGGTTAACATTTCTGAAATTTTAGCTTAATGTCTCAGTAAGGACTTTAAAAGACACAAAAGCAGGGGGAAAACAGTAGCAAGGTAAACCGAAAGCACTGGAATGCATCTTTATCAGGTTAATTATATTTAGAATATAAGACTCTAGCAACAAAACTGGAATATGAACAGCTGTAAAAGTACTGAAGCACAAATTCTGAAGCAGAATTCACAATACTGTCACTACTGCAGTCCCTTCACAGACTAAAGCACCAGACGATGCAGACATTTACCAGCAAGACTGTTTATGGAAAAAATGTTGCAATACATGACTAAACGAGGCTCAAATCTGGCAGTAGTTCACAGTTCTTCCACAACTGTTAATAAAACTACAAGAGCTAGATTTTTAAAACTAATTCTACTTATGGAGATACAAGTGCAGTACAATGTAATACACAATCTTCACACAACTGCAAATGAAGTTATAATATTAAGGTCTCAAAATAAACTAAAAAAATGCAAACAGATAACTTTTTGGCTAAAACATGGAAAAAAGCAGAAAATACAACTAAGTATTACCACACAGACTACTGTATGTGTAACATAAAATATTTATGCAGAATTTAAATAAAATATTTGTTTCATCCCTTTTAATCAAAAGCTTGCTTCTCATACTTCCACACATATAGTTCTGTGAGCCATCAATGTCCATTAATGATGAGTATGCCCTGTATGGGTGGACATGCTGCCTTACCACTGAGGAAAGCATATGGATCTCTTTATATGTTATGATGTGTCTCACATCTCGGACTACCATATATGTGCAGCAAGTGAAAGCACAGTTTTAGTTACATACACCATATATATGTATTGTAGCATGGTTTTGTAGTATAACACAGTGGCTCCTTTATCACATTCTAATCATCCATCCCATGTACAATGTTGTACTGATCTGCATATGCACATATAGTACATCCCTGCATGAGAGCATGCAGCTGATCATGCACATGTGTAATATATATTTGGTGTGTTGGGATCATGGATGCTTCTGCACTGTTGATGTGTGTGCACTGTTTTTATGTAAGTGGCATGTCTGTGCCTTGTCATATGACTTCTGCTTTGTGCTGTTTTTCATATTATGCTTTTCTCGACAAGCAGAAGACACATGCTGACTAAGAAGAGATATTTTGTTTGATAGCTGTGATGAGGTGGAGTAGAGCTTTGTGGTTACATTCTAGGGCTGACAGCACTTCAGACAGCAAGAGTAAACACTGACTGCTATACTGTCTCCAACATGTTAGCATATGAATGACTTACCAAACCTAATGCAGTATATACTCACTAGTGATAAATTAATATATGTATTGCTTTCAGCATGTTGGAAAGCCAATGCAAGGCCATGTTACAATGTCTTTCTATCAAAGTACGGGTCCACCAGCAATTATTCTGGGATACATATGACCTTAGTGAAGAAATATTGTCTACATGCGTAAGGGTTTTGTACCAGATGTACCTCTACAATTCACTTCACCTTTCACAGAGGTATCCATGGAAATATGGACAGTGCAACAGAACACAGTTGGTTGGTATAAGTTCTGATCTGTTTTAAAGTCAGTAGCTGCTAGGATGTTGTTTATCTCTGCAAGATTCACATGCTGCAGTACAAGGTCTGACACCATGCGCCCTGCCTTGACCATTTTTCTGCACGGTATAGTCACTCTACCAAAACCCCATCACTGTCACCAGATGACAAGTGAAGTGTCAGAGGCAGTTAAAAGCCAAATCATATTTGCCAAAAGATACCCACCAACCATGCAATACAACGATGATGGACTGATTTTCTTCTGACACACCTTGTTTTTCTTAGTACTTGTCATTTGTTGTACTGTACACACAAAGTGATATGTTACTGAATGTATCTTAGAAATCTTGTTGTGTTCTTTACCTTTATATAGTATTGCATTGTGATGTGTATAGTATTGAACAATGCTTGTGTATCTGGTTCTTTGGATTCTACAGTGCCTTTTTTAATAAATATATGTTCAGCATGTCACTTGCTGTTCGTTATATTTATACGGTAATCTCACTGGTATACAGTTCACTGGTATATTTTGAGAATCTCTGTTCTAGGAGCTTGTTTCCTTTCGTTACAGCAGACATATATATTGTCATACTAAAATTGATCTATATATCCTGTGGATGTGTAACTTTCAATGGAATGTTTGCAAAATAACATGGATTCTGGAACATCATTAGTAGAGCTAGCAGGTATGTTGTCTATGACAGATTTGTTGTTAATAATACATATTTCTGCCTTGCATGTCATGTGTCATAGTGACTTACAGCACAGCATATTGTTTTCCATTGCTTATGTGTACACTAGGTTGGATGCAGAAAATTTTGCATAAGTATAATTTACACAGTGTATACATAATCCACTGACATTTATCTTATCCTATGGTGACATTAATTACTTAGTACTTGGTATAGCTGGAGAAGGGAATATACCCTAAACTGTGAACTATATACATAATCCTCACTTGACAGTAATTTACATGCAGTGGTTGTAGATGATGGATGATACAACTCTGTATCATGTACTTTGTAAACAAACAAAGTTATCACATTTACTACATATTGCTAGTAATATGGTACAACACTGTATCAGGCAAGTCATAATGGAAAGGGAAAGGTACTATGATTTTGCATGTCATACCTTGTAATGTTAGGCCAAGCTTGTTAGTCAAGATGTCATTCAGACTGCAAATGCACACATATGGGGGCACAGAGATTAAACACTGGCACTAACTGTGGTATTCCCACTATGGGAACTAGGGATGACACAGAAGGCATGTACTGTCTTACATAGACCCAGGCATTTGGCAGAGGGTGAAACAGAGTGAGAATCATCACTCAGTACGATTGTAGAGTAGGTAACTGCCACTTAATTTCTGTCAGGTAACTATCTAACATTAATAGTATTTATATACACCTGACATGTTTATTTATGTGCATTGCTTTGCAGATCCCATTGCTGTTGTGAATGTGAGCATTTCCTGAATAGATGACTGGGTGAAGAATGCATTGCAGGTCTAAGTAAGGACAATGCTGTTTCCCACCCCTCTACAGGCTGCAATAATTTGATGATGTAATACAAGCACTGAGCGCAGCACACCCACATAAGTATTTCACTTTGCTCACACAACTCCCTTTAGCTGCATTTAGCACATTACAGTCACTGCTGTTAGGAGAGATACATGTGTAATAGGTCATGCAAAATAATAGTACCTTTCCCTTTTCATTATGACTTGCCCAGTGTTGCTAATATTTGGGTTGTGTATATAATGAGCCATATATAGTCACAACATTTTGTTTCAGACAATCCTAGTGCCATATAGTTCATACTAATTCTTATGATCTGTGTATAGTTTGCCACATATAGTGTACATGTGGTTCAGTAGCTAATATTTCTGACTCACAGCTCCAGAGTCACAAGTAAAATTTTACCTGCCCGTTAAGTTTGCATAACGTTTGTATAAACAATACGCACCACTTTCTTATATGCACATATACAAATATCCCTAATAATATGCACAGAGGCCCCAATGAAGAAATGAATTTACAGTAACTTTTTTGATTTGAGTGACACCTTTCATGTTTGTAATATAAATCTAAAACAATTGATTTAAGAGCAACATGTCATTTAGTTGGATAAAGTGTGCTAGTTTTTTACATTATGAAAAACTGCCATAGAATTGGATTCCTGCTATGTGACCACCAGCATGACCACTGCAGCAGCAGCAGATGACAGCTGCATACTAATTGTCCTATCTGACCACAGTGCACACACAAATCACTCACACCATCCTGCACTAAATGAAGATGTCACATGGTAGGTATAAGCTTAGTATCAGCATTGTGACCTTAGTCTTTGTTAAGGCATAATGTGCACAGCTGTGCACACTCACAGCCATGCATTCAGCTGCCAAAATACAGATGTTAATGGTGGGTGCAGGATGTGCAAGGGATGTGCAGACCACATTGTTACATGACAGTGAATTGTTCCTGAGGACCTCAGCTGATGACTACAGCTGCATTTTGTGGGCATCCAGCTTGTCAGCAATGTCATGTGTTCACTGCGAGTAGTGGGGAGATTTGTCAGGTGGGCTAAGGAAGAGTCAGAATGATGACTTTTATCTACAAAAGCATAATTAAATGGCCTAAAAAGGCAGCCTCTGTGCCATATCTTGACAAAAAAAATAAAAAAAAAAATAAAGAAACTGGAATAGACTATATATGTGATCAACACTCAAATAAGAATACTTTTATGGATAAATAACCTTGTTAAGTAACTTACCAACAAAAGGAAGGCTTGAGAGAGGTCTAGCCTTAGCTCATCAGCATCAAACCACATTTCAAAAGAATTGGCATACCCAAAGTGTCTTTTAATAAAGATGGAAAAACTCCATTCCTACAATATACTTAGTGATTTGACAACAGACCAGACCCAATTCTTCCAATCAAAATGCTACAAGCTTGTCCAGTTGATGATTGTCTGAATGAGTCCTGGAAACAAATGCAATACAATTAGACAAAGAACAAGAACAGGATCTCTCAGCTGGCCACTGAAAGCCTGTGCAAGTGTACCAGACCAACACAAATGCTTTCGGGTAGCAAGAGAGGGTGGGGGCTACTAAACCTACCTACTAGCCATAAAAGCATTAGCAGTCATTTCACCGTGTCTGAAATGTCCTGGGACAAGAATAAAGACTTCTGTCAGGTAACATTTGTCTGATAGGTGTAATAGTGCTCATCCAGAAGAAGTATATCTTTGAACAAGCAAGTGTGTTTCCATCAATGGTCTAACCTTCATTCTGCCGTTCTTAGAGCACGGAGGTTAAGAACATACAAAGACTGACATGACACAAGTTGACAAGGATGCCAACAGCTTTTAGCCAAAAAATGAAGAGAGGCTGTCAAAAGCTTATAGACATTATTGGCCTCATTACCATTTACAGCACTGAACTACTATAAATGCTGCTATAATGTAAGAAACAAAGAATTAGTTGTAACATGATTCATAGTTCTACACACTAACAAAGTATGGTCTGGGGCACTGCCAGGGAAAATGAACTATGTTATGGTCAGAACCAAGTGATAGGATCTGCCTCCAAGCTACCAATCTCAACACCAGATTGAAACATAATACCGTTGTGTGCAAATGTATATGGGCAGTGCAGGTAGCCACATGATCAAGACCTTACAATGCAAAATAATGTTTTAAAAGAGTTCATAATTTCTCTTCTCTCCACACTTTGAAGTTGCTGAGAAATAACCATCTGGATGAGGTCATTACAGTCGAGACATGAAAGTCATTCAGCTCCCAAAAGACCATCCTTTCCCTACCTAGTAGATGACAAAGATGGGGGGGGGGCAACAAGAAATTGCTCCCAATCCCTTGATGTATTTTAATAATTCCTACTCAAAACCTCCTTCAGCTCAATGATGGCTTAATGAAAAATGGCATCCCCCTCACCCAGCCAGACTTACAAAGCCTTTAATGCTGCATATCGGAAAACTGAGACTGGTACAATGTTCTCAATAAAAGATGCACTGTTGAAATCAAGCCAAGCTTTCATAATGGAGGCTAGATCAGTACCATGGACCAAGTCCTATATAACAGCATGCTTGTTCCTGACAAACTTAACAGTAAAATGCAAAGAACTGTATTGGGAGTATCAGTGATTTGTTTCATCCCATGCAAAATATTACCCCTGACCAACATTGAGTCATAGCCATATACCACAGGACTCTGATATTGATAAGGTCCCACAGCTACTCTATGTGTCCAACTAATACCCAGTCTCATATAGGCTGAAATATTGTGCAAAGGGAGCTGAAGAAAGAGAAAAGGCCTCAATGTAAGCAAATGAGCTGTAATACAGTAAAACATCTGTGACTTAGAAAAGTAAGGTAATTGCAGAACATTAGCAAAAGAATAAAATGAACACAACAATTAGGCTAATATTTATTGATATGCAACATGCTCTATTGTTTATGAATCTTGCCTAAGTTCTTGCCTTATGTGATAGCTTTGAACTATTAGGAGCACAAAAGTTTGTTAAGACAGCCAACCACATTTTGTATGAGTTGGTACATTGTTATAGCTCAGCATAAAGTTTTACAGTCACATTGTTCCTGAATGTAAAGTAAGTGCCTCACAGTGCTGGAGAAAAGACCATTGCTTGGCAGATTAGTAAACTATATATATTTTGATACAAAAAGCATTTTACTTTGGGGTTCTATTTTGCTGCTAAGGATAGCCTGTTTTCTTTAAGTTATTTCATCTGCAAATGTTCCCATTCTTTAACAGTAGGCTATATAAAAGATAACTACCACCCTCTGCTCTAAGATCACTCTCTACTTCTACCAGCATCCTGCTCATCCCACAAAGTAACCTAACCAGATCTCACCATGCACGCTCCCTTTTCATCCTTAGAATCTGGAGATTTATCCCAGACCTACTTATATCAAAATAAAATAGTAAAAAAGACACACAGCAAAACCAACTGGAAAAAAAAAACAAGAAAAACCTAACTATGCTAGAGCTTGCACTGTGTGATTCATTGAACCCTCTTGTAAAACAGGATTATGGGATATATGCAAATGACTCCTTAAGAACACCAGGTGTTTCAGCTTTATGGCAGTTCTGAATGCCCATGACTTATTTCTTTTTAAGTCGATTAATGGACAAATTCAGGCCAATAAAGTCAAACCCCACTAGCTGTGGAGTGCTGCTTAGATGATTGAGTTACATTCAGAGTTGACTTGGATTTATACACAATATAACTGGGTGCTTACCACTCTGGCCCCTCCTACTGGTCTTGGATTGGTGGGTTAAATCTTTATTGACATAGCCAAGGAGATGGGTCTATCCTGTTGTGCTTGGGGGTGAGGATAATATCAGCCTGAGATGCTGACCAATCAGGTTCAAACACATTAAGTCACATTTACATATTATACTACAAATATGGTGACCAATCAGGTTCAAACAAATTAAGTCATATTTACATACTATACTAAGAATCTGGTGTTACAGAGACCGGAATTCTTGCAGTACAAAATGGAAGTTAAAAAGTTACAAAGAAAGTGAAAAACAGTGACTGCTTTTGGCCATAATCATGGGTGAAGGGGTAGAACAACATCTAAGTTGTGCAGCGCTTTCATGAGAACCTTCTTCAGATTTGCCATTATAGGGAGACTCTCAGTGGAAAGCCATAGTGGGGGCAATGGAAATCCAAATATACAAGATAAGAAACCAGGGGAAGCTCCCTGTCCAATAATGAACATTTTTTTTCTACAGGAAACTTAAAGATGTAATCAGAAATCATTCAAAGAATCAAAAGTAAAAATAAAAATAAAGGCATGCATGATCCTTGCTAAAAAGAACAATAGGTTTGTGAAACACTTACACCCTCTGTGAGCATTATATATGATTTATCTCTAAAGATTAGTTGTCCAGCTTTAAGCAGTACTTGATAAAAGGCTATGGCAAAGTCAGTATTTCAATTACTGATAATTCTTGTGTTCAAGCTTACGGAGATTCAGGACTGGAATGAGAGACTCTGTTGAGTCCTAGGGTCTTTCTGGCTTATAACCTGATCTGTCAGCTGAGTTCCCTTTTTTCTAGATAGTCATTGGTATTGCCGTTGAGTGGGATTTCAGGTATCTGGTCCAGGATATGAAATAGAAACTTGCTGTGGCCTGTCTTGTTCTGAGCATGTATGGACAGGGGGTTGGAGGTTGCCAGGTATTTGCTGTTGGGATAGTGTTTTGCTACCCTGATTTTTAGTTTGTTTATAATCTTCCCCACATAGAACACCTTGCATTTGGTGTGCTCTGTCCTATAAAGGAATCTCTCAGAGTTGCAGTTGTCAAGGTTGAGTGCTTCAAACAATTTGTGATTTTTGGGGCAGAAGAAAGTGTCCTTATTGCTCAAATGCTTGCAAAATGCACATGGTGGGTTGCTGCATGGATAAGTTCCTCCTTTTTCCACCATATTGGTTATTGGTTGTTTTCCTAAGTGTTCCCTGATGTTGCATCCTCTTTTGGGTGTAAACTTGGGTTGGGGTGGAAATAGCTGTTTAATTCTCCTCTTTTTGGTTAAGATGGGCCAGTTGTCCATGATGATGTTTTTACTTCCTGGTAGTCCACTGAGTAGGTGAGGGTCATATTCCATTCCTAAATCTGGTGGTCATTGGGTCGTATTGCTAGACCTTGTCTCTGTGTGGGTTGTGCTCTGTGGAGAGTAGTAGGGGTTTGCCACTGGTCCTAATTATATTCATTTAATCCCTTCAATCATTTAGATATGAGATAAGAAACAGCATAATCAATCTAGCATAGTGCAAATGATTCCAAAATAGTGCAATCACTTATACAACCCTTCTCCCATATACCCCTCTTTTACCTAATCTGTGCTCCCCATAATTTTCTCCTCTGTCTACTCTACCTTAATAACCCTGCACCCCCTGCACATGCAGTAACTCTTGTCTATCACTGTTCTCCTTTAAATAATTTTCCTTTCATCTACCTTCTCCTCTTCCTCTCACACACTAATTTCTTCCACTCTAGCCACATCACCTCACACCTGTTTAATTTACCTTAACTTCTCCCTTACTAACTCTGTCTTGTCTATTACTTAGTTTTCTACGTCTTTGGAAAATCTTTGTTAAGTTTGTCTTGGCATCTGAGATTTAAAGAATGAACAGGAAAGGTCTAGTACAGAATCCTGAGGTATTGACCTGGTCACCAGAGTCTAGATAGAGGTAATTTCACACACTTTGACATAATGTGTCCTGTATGTGATCCACTTGGTGACATAGGTGTTTATGCCCAATTGAGACAGTTTCTCTGTGATACCTGAGTGTGGATTTGTGTCAAATGCCTTGGCTAAGCCTAGTTATGCAGGATGATAGTGTTTTCCTCATGCATGCCCCTGGTGACCTTCTTGAAGACATCAAACAGATTTAACAGACATGATGTAGCCTTAACAAATCAAACATGGGTTTGGTACACAGTTAGGAGATTACCTGTGTCCCTTTTGATAAGGTCCATGATGACTCATTGGTCTGCCTCACAAATAAGGAGAGTCAAGATTATGGGTCCATAAGTGCATGAATCATGTGATGTTCCTCTCTGTTCAGATGGATGACTGATGCTGAACACCCTTCTACCACAACATATGCTGTTTGGAGGCTGTGTTTAAGTAGGATCCAACTGTCTGCTAGGTCAGGTTTTAAATAATGCTATAGGCAACCTGGGATGTTGTCAGGGCCCACTGATTATGCGTTATTAGCTGTAGGGTGCGCACACATATGAGCTGCTCTCCTGAGAAGATAATCTGAATAATGTTTGCTTGTATACTAAGGTTGATGGCCAGGGACAATGGGGATGAACTGTGAGACAAACTCAGCTAGCAGATTGTCTATTTTCTCCAGTAGAATATGGTTAGTGGCATCCACAAACAGCTCAACATTTAGTTGTGTATTCCCCTTAGCAATTCACACTTATTAAAATAAATGATTTGTGACACCACTTCCAAATACACCCTTGGCTATGCATCACATATCACACAGTGGCACTGTTCACACAGTCATACAAGTCTAGCAATGCCACATAATTACATCAAATGCACAATATATGCCTGTATGCTTTCTTTGGAAAACTGTATTTGAATGGCCTGATACCATATAAGGACATATTTCAAATGAGTTGGTTATGGCTCATGCAGAACCGTTAGTGACACAAATACTAATAGTCATGCAATGGTGCTGGTGGTCACCTCAATAATCCTTGGGAATATAAACACAATTGCACTTACAATGAATTGCACAAGACTGCAATTGAATCAAATCATGTGATATTTTGTGTCTGTCAAACATATGGATGAAACAAGACTTATCTGTTCATGTAATAAGTATGAATTTATATTGATGTATGTCACAGAGTATTTACTAATGATAGGTATACACATGGACACATGTGCCATGCTTTAAGTGTCACTGTGATGGTTGAAAGAATACTGAGTTGAATGTTAATCTGCTCCACTACAAAACTCATGCCTTACTAAGCCAGCAATATACATAGTATCATCCCAGGTCAATAGTTGCCAGGAGGCATATTACTACAGCTGTTATAGAAGGAATGTAATCAAATGTCAACAATGGCCATCAATAACTTACCTCACATCATAGATTATAATACGCTCTTGTAGGCCTACCGTACATCTACACCTCAACATAGCACATGTCGATGACAGCAACATTGATATGTGAAATGCTTCTAGAGTCATAGGCGATTAGTAAGCTAATGGACAACATCACATAAAATCCTAGTCATTATTTTACCATTTAAAACAAACTCCATATATCTACATCACATAAAATCCTAGCCATTATTTTACCATTAAAAACAAACTCCATATATCTACATGATGGAAGAAAGAATGTATGTATGTGTGTATTGTTTTGATTGCATTACATGATGCAACTGTCCATATGTGACATGTGCACCACACCATGACAGAATTAGCAATCACTCATGCAGTGGTCTGGAGATTACTTGCAGAGGCTCATGGAGCAACTCTGCTTCATGATGTGTGTATGCATATTTGACATGAGGACATCCTCCACTCCTCTGCAAGAAGAATGTCATGTGGCCAAGTGAAAAAGGATTATGGTGGATGCATGGGGTTACATTAAAGGTTCTCCCAAGTGGTAGTGAAATGAATAGTGATTCACAAGATCATACAATGACTGTAATGTACCACCAACCATACACACAGAGCAGTAGACTGGGTTGGATTTGAATATTACACCTGTGTAGGTATAGAAGATGAATTTCTTGCAATGTAACACTAGCACCACCACATACGTTTGATTTTAACACTGTCATGTTGCACTTCATGGAGTATGATAGCATCATTGTAGGCTGAGAAGAGCATGTTAGGAGGAGTGTCTGATATGGATGTGGAATCACATCTCAGTGTAAAATTGTCTCAAAAGTAATATATGAAACTCTACACACTTAAGTTGCTTGCTGTCAGATTAGAAACCATAAATATTTAGGTTAAGAAGTCTGAGAACACAGTACTTAATGTTACTGTCACAGCACCGTTTTGACTTCAGTACTGTCAGAATGTATGTTATGCTGGATGACATCATCAATGTATGTTATAAGAAGATGTTCAGAGGAGTGTCTGACACAGCTGTGGACTAAAATGCCATTCTAAAATTGTCACCATATTGATTGTTAAATGCACACAAAAAAAAAACTTGAATGCACTGAAAGTAGAACCCCTACCTAACTATATCCAGAGCACGGTAATTAATGCAAGTGCCATGGTACAAGTCTGGCTTTTAGAGTGTCAGACAACACTTTACAGCTAATGACATATGGAATGTATGTCTGTGAGTAGAAGATGGTAGTAGTGTCTCACATGCTGTTCTGAAATGGTCTTTTGAATGTGAATCAAATGAACGCAAACACACACACACCAGTTGACCACAGTGAGAGCAGAACCCCTAACTATCAGTAGATCTTAGTACTTAACAGAAGCACCACAGCACAAATCTGGCTTTCAGAGTGTCAGACAACACTTTATAGGTGATGACATCATCAGTGTATGAAAATGCTGACAGGTCTGTATGAAAAGGATGTGTAGGCATGTACAAGTGTCAACACATTTATTCTCCATGGAACTGGAGTGGTCTCAGTAAGATACAGACTTATGCTGTTCTGACTACACACACACACGTACACACACACACACACACACACACACACACACACACACACACACACACACACACACACACACACACACACACACACACACACACATATACACACACCAAATGACTGCAGTGAGATTAAACCCCCTACCCAACTATGTACACCAGATAGAAAGCTCAGTACTTAATACAAGCTGCAGCACAAGTCAGACTTCTGCAATGCTGCTGGTCAATTTATAGTGGACAACATCATAACTGCATGCTTGAGATACAATTTTGGGAGGACTATATGATAGGGATAGGTAGCCATGTATGAGTGTCAAAATATTTGTACTCAATGGGACTGGATTGCTGACAAGAGGATACACACACATGCTTTTCTGACTAGACACACACACACACACACACACACACACACACACACACACACACACACACACACACACACACACACACATATCAGTCAATTTCAGTGAGATTAGAACCCATACTTAGCTAAGTACACCAGATAGACAACTCAGTACTTAACACAATTGTTACAGCGCAAGCCTGACTGTTACAATGCTGCTGGAGAATTTATAGTGAATTATGTAATCACTGTATGTTTGAGTGACAATGTTGGGAGGCCTGTATGAAATGGATTGGTAACCTTGTATGACTGTCAAAATATTTGTACTCCATGGGACTGCATTGCTGACAGTAGGACACACACACACAGTTACACTTTTCTGAACACACACACACACACACACACACACACACACACACACACACACACACACACACACACACACACACCAGTTGACAACAATGAGATTAGAACCCCTGCCTAACTAGGTACACCAGCTAGAGAACTCAGTACTTAACACAGATGAAAAACTCAGTACTTAATGCTAGCACTGCAGCACAAGTCTGACTTTATATGATGTGGTTAACATATCCTGTTATAAGAGTGGTGTGCAAGGTGTGGATGTACTATTTCCTGTTGGGTTTCCAATGTTCAGAAATACTTTAAGAGACAGCTTGTTAAACTAGATGCAAAAAGTTGTCAGGAATGCATTTAGCAGAAGTAAGACATATGCAGCTGTTTCTCAGTATGTTGTGTATATTACACACTTACTGGCACATACAGACACACACATTTTTGTGATTAGCATGGATGCAACTGTGTATGTACATGTTTTCATATTAGTGAAGAATTGCTGTCCACATTAGTACATGCATAAGACAATCTGAATGTCTATTGTCATTATGTAACAATGCGGTTTTGCTATTTATTTCTGTAGTGTAGTTGACGTTTGGGAGCTAGTACTGACATACCAAGTTTCAAGTGCATGGGTGCACAATGTAAACGTGAGTTCAGTCAATAAAATGTACATTCCCTTTGGTTGAGTTTTGACATGGATTTTAATGGGATGAAGATTAACTGGGCAATAAATATAAGTACTACATGCTAATAAGTACTTTTGATAGAGCACCGCCGAGCAGCTGTTTGCTCATGTAAGATATACATTTAAGGACTCCTGGAAGTTGAGATGTACTTATCAGTACTGGCAATGGTAGACACAGCTAACAGATACTATGGTGTTCGCAACTATTTCATATTGGAACTGTTGTGTCATAAATTATATAACATTAACAAAGTATTTATCCTGCTTTCCCCATTTGCATGTATATAAGCTATGAGCAAACAAGCATTTAAAAACTCATGAGAGTTCTATTGGTTCTTTTTCTACTGGAAAACACACTAAGCAAAGAGGCATAACAGTCAACACTTTAGACAGTACTGAGTAGGAGAAGAATACCTGCTGCCTAGCTGTCTTTGTGCCAGCAGGTGTAACATCAGTGAGCTCTTATTTCGAGCACTGATGATACAGGGTTCGAATTCAGTGCTATTGAAATTTTTTTATATAGTTATTCATGGTGTAAGTAAATAATTACATGTGATAGTTATTGGAAATGAGAGAGGGAATGACTACAGTGAAGTACTGTTTAAAAACAAACAGTAGTCAATTGATTTCTATCAACAGTACACATATGGTTTTGCATATTTAGACATTCATCAGTCTAAATAAATATTATGCACAGTTTGTAATATGAGTGCCTTTATTCTGCTTTAATGCGTGTTTCCTTTGTGCCAAGGATTTAAGCAGCATTGTACTGAGGTAACTGAACCATGCCATAGGAAGTGACGTTCCATTCACCGTCGCTCAACATTGGTGTGTGATGTCAAACTCCATACAAATGCAGAGGACAAAGAGTGAAGGGCTTCATTAGGGAATATTTCTGCCATGTGCATGGTGTATCTTTCTAGTTTTTGACCAGATTAATGTATGAAAATGCAGTAGATAGTATAGTGGTGAAATGTGAGGCAAGTAAGGGGAAGAACAAAGGTGAAGCAATATAGGAATGTACAAAAGGGAATTAGGGAAGAACTATAGGTATCCACTTCTTCAGCAGTGTAAAATGAACATGGATAGAATACTGGGTGAATTTGGCCTGTCACCTCAACAAAGATGGGTGGCAACAATGCAGTAATGCTATATAGCCAATTAGACCAAAACAAGTGTGTTGAAAAGACACGTGCAAAGTGGAGAGCTATGTATGAGATGATATACATATTTTTTTTTTTGGTACAGGTGCCCATTTTTGAGTTTTTACTTCAGTATGAGATGAATGTTGGGTAAGGGGCATAGGTATGTCAGGGTCAGGAAAGTCAGGTAGGTGAGGAAGCAGATGCAAACAAAACACACAAGAGGCAGAGATGATGATGGACACAACAGGTTGGAGGACACCTTGATTGGGGATAGGGAGGGTACACTGGATGTCCATGCCCATCAAACATGGTGACAGTGAGAATCTAGTCCTCACCCTCAGAACTGTCATCACTGTCCATCTCCTCAGCTTGCTGTTGGAGTGCTTGATGTTTTCTTTTGCCCAGCATTCTGGCAACTGCCTTGTCCATTTGGCTGAGGCATGTACTGATGGTACTTTCCACAACTCTATGCACCATGCCTAGCATCTCTTGGCAGGTGACAAAATCACCACCTGTGTCAATACATCTGGAGGGTACCACTGCACCAGCTGCTGGGGTGATGATAATTGATGTGTAGGGCCCCGGTAGTGCAGGGAATGCAGTGTCAGTACTGCCAGGTTTGGTCCCAGATGTGCGGGGCATTGGTGCAGTAGGCGATGGAGTAGTGGCAGGCTGAGATGCATTGGTTGGCCTTCCTTTCTGCACTGTAAAGCATGTTGTGAGTTATCAGAAACTGATGACATCAGAATGCTCTGACCACACTTATAAAATAAAAAAAGAGAAATAAGGGGTGGTGTAAGAGAGAAAAAAAGACGATAAGTAGTACCTTCATATGTGACATAGAATAAATGAATACAATATAAATAACTTTGCTATTACATTAAGTATACCTTTAGCAACTATACACCATGACTGCTCATAGCTTTCAACTTCTAAGAGCAAGAAATATGAACAAAGCCATAAATAAAAATGGGACAATTACCCAAAAATAGGAACAATTTTTATATATTGCTCTTACAATCTTAGAAAGTTGATAGAATAACAGGTTGTGCATTAGCATGGATTTTCTGAAGGATATGAAATCTGAAACTCAAATTTCTGCCATTACTTACTAACTGGGAAAAGCCGAAAGATACAACAACAACAACAACAACAACAACTTTCTAACTTAAGTCTTTAATGATTTGCCACTAATTTGCCAGAACACCACAATTTTATGAAAAATGGACCAAAAATATGTCCAAAATTCTGGACATTCTGTGAAAATCTATACAGTGGATAGGTATGTGACTGATGAATGTTCTAAGTAATCCTTACAATATTCAGATATTGCACATAGACTCTATCAAATAATACAGATTAAGTTAACAGCATGGTATGTTTACCAATTTTGTTTGCAGAAATATACTGGGTGTATAAATTTTATGACCTGACACATCTTTTGTGTGGAACTTAAAAAGATGATGGTATAGCTAGAGAGCAAATGCACAAAAAACTCCAAACCATATGCTCTCCACAGAATCAAACCATGGCACCCAGTGCAGCACCCAAAACAAAGATGCCAAAGTGAGTAATTCAATATTATATTTATTCCAAAACCAAAATGAGTTAAGTGCTTTCATTCTGTAGCTTAAAGGACTTCATCAAATTAATGATAATAATAATAATAATAATAATAACAATAATAATAATAATACAATATTATCAAATTACTCACTTTGGTGTCTTTGTTCTTGGCACTGCAGTGGGTGCCATGGTTTGTCTCTGAGGACAGTGTATGGCTTGGACATTTTTTGTGTGGCTTTACACACTGATAAAAGTTATGTGTTGAATGCAGCATTCAAACCTATATGTTCTTCCACATAGGTGCTTTTTCATTCTTGCTGCAGAAGAAGCGCTTGTCAGACATGCTCATTAATTATATATACATGTGACAGAGTGAGAAGATATTATGTATGTGTGTGTGCTCTGAGAAGGTCCAGGTTTATACATTCATGGGTATATGAACGAAGTCCATTCAAGGACAGAAAAGGCTATTTTAATTACAGAAACATAATTGTCACTATACCCTCAGTCACAAATATGATTCTTATGAGCTCCAGTGCTAAACATAGTAATTGTTATTTATAAGAATGTTTAGATTGCTCATTATTTTCTAACATTGAGTGGACAGGCATTAATATATTTGGGAGTGTGCTAGATTAAAACTCTGGCTCATATGTATTGTGATCATTAACTTATACCAGTCGCCACAGGGAAGGTTGGGCTACAAATGTATTTCTTAGAGTTATTACTGTGCAGAGTGCTCATTGCAACTGAGACCTTGTTCATAAGTTCATATGACGTTACTAGGCTAATGGCCCTAGAGCCCTTACAATCCTAGCCATATTCATCCCAAGTTGCCCTAATTGCCAATGGTTAAGTGAATGAAGTTCACAGAGGTCTATGGTAGTAAATAGCAACTTCCTCTGTCCAGGAGGGACATGGGCACCACCACAGGAGTGAATTTGCAGTCACCCATTCATTGAACTAGGTTGTGTTTGAAGAAGGTCAGGGAGGGGCTCTATTTGTCAGACCAGCTCATTAGTTACACATACATTAATGAGCTAAGTGTCTTACCATTTATGTGTGCAACATGAACGTTCAGAAAATAAATGTTTAATTGTAGAACCATAATACTACTAATAATCACATGTAATCATTATCTGATATCCGCTGTATGCTCAATGCACCTGCTAACAATAGCTGTTTTTATGTGTAATTATTTTTATAATACTAATTTTTATATAAAGTGAACTTTAACAGCAGTAATAAAACTTTGGAGTTTTCTGTATTAGTAGCCAGACTCACCTGTATTGTAGTCCTTCACTTACACCTGCTGCCACAGGAACAACCAGGCAGTAGCTGTATATTTTCATATTCATTACTATGTATGTGTGCTGACCACTGTGCAATTCTGCTTACTGTGTTTACACGGAGTCAAAACACACATTATAGAATGTATCCATTTCGAAGGTGAAAAGTGTTTGCTTATTGTTTGCAAGTGTTCTACACCTGCAGGCGTTGTGAAAGTTTGCTTACTGTCATGCAATGCCGCTTCATGTGTTTGAGAGATTGAAGCAAAGATGCAACAATGTACCTTTAATGAAATTGACAATGTCTGTTTGTTGTCTGGGCCATTACACTGTGTTTGTGCAGAGGCTAGCAATGGATAAATACTAATCTTTAAAAAATAAAAAATTAAGAAAGGTAACATTATAAATACTTTTCAACACACTTTACAGATTTTTACTCAAGTCCTGATTTAATCTGTCGGACTAATGAAACTACAAAACATTGGTGGTGTCTTATCTGTCTTTGCCACAGCAACAACTTTGCAGCAGGAATGCCAATCATTTTTCATTCAAACAAGGCCTAATTTCTCCACAGCATTAAGAAGATGCATGCACTTGTACAATCTCACTTGTTTAAACGTGCTTTGCTTACATATTTAATGCAATGAGTGATCATTCAAGCAGTTATGAATATTAGTAATCCAAAAACAGTCAAACCAAAATTACAATCCACGCTGAAACAAACGACACTGCAGCAATAGCGTATGTTTGCAGCAATGCAGCTCTGTCTTCTCTTTGTGTTGTGTTTATTCTTCACTTATCTTTGCTGTACTCTCAGACATGCAGTGTATAGGACATTTTCTATCATTTTCATTAAAATGTTTGATAAAATTACATGACAATAAAATACAGTTGTTAGCAAAGGCTGGAAAGTTTGGCTTGGATTTATCTGCACAGAAGCCTTCTGATCTTGCTAAGGTATGATTATTTTTCAAGTAATTGCTGGATTTGTTCACATATTGCAAGGAAAATATTTTTATATATGCATTAAAATGGAACTTTTATCTGCATGCACTTCTTATAAGTTCACTGTTGGCATAGGCATTTTTGTCAGGCATTTTACTTTCTCATATGGGCAGCCTTATTAAGTTTCATTACAAGTGTTATTGTTACAACTGTTTATCTTGCACTCTTCTATGTTATTTCATTAAAATGCAATGTCCAATATTGTCGTGACAGAGAGGTGTTAGGTTTTTAAGAAGACCCATAGACACCACTAGGGGAACACTGGGCACAAGGAGAGGTGACTGGCAATAGTATAAAATTGACTTTTCTGTTGTAAATATATTCACATTTTGTGAGAAATTTTTTTTTGAAAACATTTATAACATTGGACTAACATGTTAGTCCTTGGCTGTTACAAACTTTCATTTGCTTGTTATTTTGGAGGTGGAGGCACCAAATACCATTTACGTGTTGCCACAACAATAGTTGTTTTCAAGAGGTTTGCTCTTGAAATTGTGTAATAATCCAGTTCTTTCTGTGGTAAGCAACACATTACTCAATTGTTATTCCTTGTTTTGGATCAAACATAGATTCGTGTGTGAATGTTACATGGTAATTACATAACCTTACATTTTAATAACTGACCTGTGTGTCTCCAGTGGTTAATGTTAAAAATGTATATGTGTACATAAGCAGGAATTTAATTATTTGGTATTTATGTGTTGTATCCTTCTCTGTTTTATGTCACCTAGGAGCATGGCACTCAAGAGTAACAATCCATGTAAACCTCCTTTTAGTGACTCATAAAATGACACCATAGTGCAAACATTCAGGTGACGCAGTGTATTTCTGCTTGAGAGAGGATTTGATGATGTGGCTGACAGAATGCATGTTTGGAACCAGATAGTAAATTACACAAATGCTTTAGGGGGTTGCACCAGGACTTATGATCAGGTGTGTCACAGGGCCACAGATATGACTTCATCAGCCCGTAGGAAAGCAGCTGCAGCTGCCCATGAACAGCTAGCTATGTGGGGGGGACCTGTTACAGAAGACAAGCTTCAGTTAACTGTATTGCTAATAGACACAAAAATTCTGTCCCCCCTGTGTTATTGGAATTGTGGTGATTGTGTCCTTAACTTTTGCTTAACTTCTTCTAGGACCATCCTCCCTAGCAAGTGTGGAGTCGTCTGCACATGGTAAGGCAAACATTTTTATTTGATTATTGATGACCATTTGTCAAAAATATGCATTTATCTGCATGTGTGAAGTGGGTGTCTTGAGTGTGATTATTGCTGTAATATCTGTGATAGTGGTCACCAGTGTTAGTTTGTTATCATATTAGATTTTAGTGTAGGTATTAGTTTCATTCCTGTGTTTGTTGCTATTATCACATGTGATCATGACAGTGGAAGTGCAAGACTCTTACCACCTGATGTCAGAGTATTGGCAGACTGTGATGATGATGGTGGCCAAACAGAGGCACCATCAGGGGATGCAGAGGTGAATCTGACACTGAGGTTGACATTCAGCCATCCCCTGTAATTCCATTGGGCACAGCCAGTAGGCCAATACATACCAGTTCTAGTGAGCCCTCAGATATTGGACAGTTGGAGGGTGACATACTTGATTAGAGTAGTGTGGTTACTGTGACTTCAGTGCCCATACAGACAGATACACATAACAGTTACATGGGTCATTCATGAGACTTACAGCTCATTCTGTCTCAATGGCCAATTGATAATTTATCTAAATTTCTGCGTGCCTGTCTTCCTTACTCATGCATACTCACTAACGATTGTGTCAGCCTTGGCCACCTGCCCCCCTCACCCAAACAACACCCTGTGCAAATGATAACTGTGCCATATCCTTGATTTTCTGTCTTTTGGATTCATGGATATGTAAGTCTGTTGTATGATGCCCAGTGTGCATAGCTGACTGAGTGCTTAGTGAATACATGTTTGTGACACTCTTGAAAATTGTACTGCTTTCTTACAGGTTTTTATAATGTATGAATCTTTGATGCATAAGACCTAGTAGTTGGTAGTGAGCACATCCATTGACATAAGTCATTGCTGTCACATATAGATGTCATTGCTGTAAAAAATCACCCACCTTCTACTTAGTTACTTTAGCAAGTAACAGTATGCAAAGATATGACATTCATTTGTGTTCTTACCCATTTATTTTCCTATTCCAGGTTCAACACTTAACCTTTATAGTCTAGCAATTACAAATGTTTTAATTCAGGGCTGACTCTGTGTTTTGCTAGCATTACACAGCCATTACATGGGTAAGTAAAGGTTGTGAGTATTGTTTGGCATCACTGTTACTGTATGTATGTGCAAACGATGAATGTTTTATCCCATTAGGTGGTAAGCATATGTGCTATCCATTGCCTCTTGGCCAGGGCGAGAGCATATTGTGAACACCTATGGCTACTGACACCTACAGTGGCTGATGGTTCCCTCTCTGACTCCTCACTTGTGTGTGGCTGTGGTGACATTGCCAGTGATGGTGGTATGTGTGCCCCTTCCTCCTGGTGTTCCTGCTGAAGCTGTTTCCTTAGAATAATACTGTGAATGATAGCACATACAGTGAGAATTTCAGCACAAGTAGAGGGATTGTATTGAAGGGCTCCCCCTGATATATCTGTATGTCAGAACCTTGACTTCAGCAACATAAACATGTGCTCTATGATAATTCATGTTTGAGCATGTGCCTCAGTATAGCATTCTTGGGTGGGTGTGTGTGCATTTCAGATGGGCATCATCAGTCAGAGCTCGAGGGTATAACTTGCATTCCCCAGTAAATGACCTTGTAGGATTTCCTCCTGTAAAACCTCTTATAGCGTTAAGAGCTGTGCTAGATATAATAATCATGGTAACTGCCTGGGTTGCCAACACACATATTCAGGATGATTCCCTTAGCATTACACATGACCTGGCAGTTAATTGAGTGGAAGCACTTTCTGTTTATGTACACTCTTCCCTGCTCCCTAGCTGGTGCTTTAGTTTCAATGTGCATGCAGTCTATGGCACACAGGACTTCAAGGTAATGTGCAACAGGGTAGAAATCCTGCATAGCTGTAGCTATGTCCTTTGGTATATGGGGGAAAATATACTTAGTTACTGGCATGTTGTAGCATAGCATACAGGAATTGATGTAGGATTCTGGATGCTGATGCCTGTGACATCCCCAGCATATCCCCTGTTGATCTCTGGAAGTTTCCTGTAGCTAATATTCTAAGTACTACACATACCTTAGTCTCCACAGGTATTGGTTCCTCTTGGTTTGCCCTTGCTCTCAGTTGAGAACGACAGAGGCTGCAGAGTTCCTATAGTGTGTCCCTATCCAGTCTGCAGTGCTTTACAATTTCCAACTCATGCAGACCATGAAAAGTTAAATGGAGTCTAAACAGCCTTTTCCTTTTTAGCTGAGGTCTAGTAGCAGCAGCATCCACAGTACAGACTTGGGCCTGTTGCACATACACATATATAAGGGCAACAGCAAGTCCTAAAATTGTTTACATGTAGAGTAGTTTCAGTGGCTGTATTCCAATAGGTTTTGGAATTCATAGGCAAAACCTAAACTGAAGATACATGATTGCTTTATAGCTTGTTGAATAGCTCCTCCATCTTGGATTGGTTGATTAGCATACAACTTAGCTGTTTATGCAATAACAAGGATGTGGCAATGTTTATCTTGTTTGCATGGCTCTTAATGAATACAGTTTAGCACACTACCATGTGTACATCGCACCACAATATGCATGCAGTTTTTGTGCAACATATAGACTTTATTGAATCCAGCCCAAGATATAAAAGTTAAAAATTACCAATATTTTCCTTGCACTGTCTTGCACTATGTTGCACTATTAGATTCCACTGTGTATCAAATTGCACTTGGTAGAAGCTTTGGAAGGAAAAAAAACTTTTTGGTCAAAGAGTCTACTGGATAGAAATGACAAGAAATGCAGGTGCTTCAGTCTCCTTTTACATATATTACCTCCACTAGACACACCTATGGAGAAAACTGATAAGTCCAAGACCCTTGAAACTAAGCCAGCAGTGACTGTCATTGGCAATCACCAATCAACAGTCTGTACCATGAATAAGTAGCAACCTCGCCCATTTCACATGTTTTCAACAAAGACAGGGAAGCTGCTTAAATATATAATTTCTCATTAGGCCAGAGAGATGACTAATGAAATTACTATTAAATGTTGCAGTTTTAATGCTAACCATGTTCTAGCACTATATACTTCACACAAATCTGGAAAGAGAATGGGAAAGACATTTTTTGATTACTAGAATTCAATAATGTGTTAAATATTGTCTATGTATTTCACTATAAACCCTTTGTAAATACTTTCTCTACCATCAGTGAATACCCCAAAAGTGAAAATCACACATCTAATATTTAATAGCTGGACTGGTTATTGCATATTCAATATTCCTTCATTTTCAAAGCCCATGACAGCCAAGGTGCACTGAGCAGTACATGTATAAGTGGTGCTAGAGCATGGAAAAATATTACATGGCATAGAGCTTGCAGTGCAAAAGATTGCATGTCTTAGAGCTTGCAGTGGTCTCCGGTTAATATAATACAAATTTCTCATTTTCAGGAAAAAGAGCTTTTTTTTTTATCCAGGAGCAAATTTAAATGCTATTAAAATGCTATAGAGGTATTCCTCCTTATTTAACAGGATAATGACACTGAAATAAACTGAATTCACACTAGAAAGTAATCACTGCATCTCCTCATCTATTGAGATCACAACTTTTTTTCACTACTGCAGATGTGTGAAATCACCTCTTTCACTAAACAATCATGTCATAAATTTTGTTCACAATCCTAATTTTGCTCACTAATATATAGAGAATACAAAAGAAGGCATGGGAAGAGAGACATTTTAAAAGTATACCCTGGAAGAAAAAAATGAAAGTGAGGGAACACTAAAGAGGCTTTTTAGATTCTTAACTGAATTAATAAAATTAAGAAGGCAACATCTTTCAGGCAGTTATCAGCTGAAAATGAGGCACAAAATTGTAAGAATGAGAGATGAGGATGCCCTGGAAGTTTGAGTTTGCTTTTATTTTTTATTTTTTAGAGTGGATTGGAAATTAAATGAGTACTCATTTTGAGCAACTGTGTAATCAGAACAGATGGTGAAATTTCAAAATACAATGGGTTGTCCCATAAAACACTATTTGTATACTGCTGATTAGAGGTGCAGCTGATATCTTTGTCATGTAGTTTTGAACTTGCAATGCAGGACCTGAGTTAGAGAGCTTAGTGACAAAAAAAATAACCACATTTTATGAAGCTTTAAAGTACTGGGTGTTTACTTTGGTACATTTAACAAACATTTAAGGTTTAAGGGATGTACATAGCTGGAAGTGTAATACTGACAATAAAACGATGCATGGGGTAATAGCTGTCAGTAGATATAACAGACAATGCTTTAGTAAGAGCATCTTGCAGACAAGAATGTTTCTTTCAGGTACGAAATGTAGTACGTGTGAAAATGTCGAGCCCTACTGCTTGTCTGTAGATAGTTAGTTGAATGTCTGCTATTGTCAGCAACATGTCATGGTGGACAGACTCGGAAAAGAGTAAAAAAGATCAGAGTTGCTTTTTTTCATTCTTTTCTAAGTTTGTACAACTCTAGAGTAGGTATGTATGTATATGTGGGTTTATATGCATGCGTGTATATATCTATATATTTATATCTAATTTATATATATGTATACATACACACACACACACACACACACACACACACACACACACACACACACACACACACACACACACACACACACAGACACACATACACACACACACACACACACACACACATATATAGATATAAATTTATGTTTATATAGGGGTACATGATGATTAGCCTAACCACATATACTTTGAATTCAGTTATTCCATATAAAATACATCAAAGACAGAATTATTGAACTAAGGTGCATCAAAAAAATAAGTCTTTTTTGATGCACAACCATACCTCTCAACTGCACAGATTTTTGCAGAATGTCCAGATTTTGCCCTATATTTTTAGTCCATTTTTCATAAAATTGTGACTTTCTGGCAAATTAGTGGCAAATCATTAAAGATTGAAGTTAGAAAATAATGACAGACATTAGAGTTTTAGACTTCATGACCTTCAGAAAATTCATGCTATTGCAAAACCTGTCATTCTAACAACTTTGTAAGTTTGTAAGAGCAATATTTCAAAACTGTCCCTATTTGTACCACTTTTATGGCTTTGTCCAGATTTCTTACTCTAAGAGGTTGAGATGTATGTGCACAACCTACCCTAACTTAAATATGCAAACTCCAAGATCACAGAATAAAAGTGAAAGGGGGACACCCCCCTCTTTACAGCATTCAGAAATCTTGGACGAATATGGTAGTTTCACATATATAGCACCACCATGTGTTATTAAGCCAGTCTTGAAGTATTCGTAGCATCTGAAATGGATTCTGTGTGCTATGTTGGTCATTAATAGCCAGACAGATGAATACTCAGAATATAAAACTATGAAACATGGTCTGATAGTTATCATATCTAGCCATAGTAACACTATGAATAATCACATCTTGTTTAATAAGCACATGATTATATGAACCCAGAACATATACAAGCTAGGACAAATGCCAGTCAAAACAATTGCACTACAAGAATCACACAATGCATCCCTCTCCTTCTGACATAACATAGGCCATACTGATAGGAATGGCAGGGCAAGGGGCCTGTCAGTAAGGCTAGCAGGACTTGGAGGGGTCCGAATGGAGAGATGAAAAGTCAGCAAGCAAAGGATTCTTGGTGAGTACCTTCATGAGGTGGACCCTGTTTTTTTACAAAATCTCACCAAGGCAACACTAATGTATAGACTGTATTTGCATAGCATATACCATGGACAAAAGTAGGTCAAAAGCTTTAAAAGATAGCTGGGTGCATGAGACCCAGGATAACAAGTGCCCAGTCTTGGTGGGTGCACTGGTGCCAGGACTGGACAAAAATGACAATGTAGAATCCTCAAAATACGGAAACATTCCTACAATAGGGCCAGGCCAGGCCTAGGGGGAGGATGACCCCCCCCCCTGGTGTAGAAGGAAGTAGCAGTCCACAGAAATAACAAAAATTGAAAGGTCACAGAAGACCCATAAAGACGATAGAGTGGACTATTGAGGATAAGAAATTATGTATTGTTGCTATTATGCAAAAAGCCCAGAATTTCCAGACACAAGATATACAAAATAATTAAGAGATAAATTAGAGGAAAGAAAATACTTCCACAAGAAAAACTGTCAGAATCTTCAAATAAAAATTTGGGGTCATTAATACAACAGATTTTTGAAAAATAGTATATAGATCATGAAACTTTGATCTGTTTGAAAAAAAGAAGCATCTGAAGAAGTACAAAAATATAAACAACAAAAAAACCTAGATTTTTTTGAAAAGCATAACAAAGAAATATGGACATGGGAAAGAAAGACAGATTTGATATGGTGTGATATTTATGCAAAGGTGAAAGCCAAATTAATCAACATAAAGATGGCAGCCCAAAAGATATTCGAAAAGAAATACAGGGAAAGGCATCCAGATATGGAAAATTTCACAATAAATAAAATAATATCACAAAGAGGGAATGTGGAAAAGAAGATTAGCAAAGTAGAAGTTAAAAAAATATAAGATGAAGTTATGGAGTGCCTGCAAAGTGAAAGATTTGATGTAGAAGGTCTAACACAGGTTACATCACAGCATGATAGAACAAGTCCCCAAAGTCAGGAGAAACAGGAAGATCAGGAGACATCTGAAGAAGAAATATGGACATGGGAAAGAAAAAGAGATTTAATATGGTGTAATATCTATGCAAAGGAGAAAGCACAACTAATCAATACAAAAAGAGCAACACCAAAAATATTTGTTGAGAAATACGGGCAAAGGAATCCAGACATGGAAAACTTTGCAATACAAAAAATAAGAAGGCAAAGAGGAAAAGTAGAAAAGGAGATCAGTAATGGAAAAGTTAAAGAAATAGAAACTGAGGCCATGAAGTACCTCCAAAGTGAAGGATTCAGTGTAGAAAATTTAATTCAGAAAGCACCACAACAGGGCAAAGCAATGGAACTCCAAATTATTGGGAAATCAGTGGAATGGGAAGCAATTGGTCGGGTGCCATATGAAGATATTTTGGAGCCTTCCACAGAAAACCAGTATAAACATACACTTGAATCTGGACAGCAAGGGAAGGAACAGGAAACTGTGGAAACTCTGACGCAGTTAATGTTGAGGAGTGATAGGTCAGTGAGTTCCCATATGGCAGAACAATGGATGGCACAGGATGAAATTGAAGAGAATGTGCCACAAGACGATGCAATAGAACATACTATAGAATACGCATAGGGAATGGAAAACAAAAATGTGCCCTCAGTCTAGATGAAACCGAGCTAAGGGAAGAGTTGCTTGACTTATTAGAGATAGATACACATATTAAGATCAATGAAAGAAATACACTGCAGAAGGTCAACAAAACCCAAAATGTCAGAAGTTTTATAAAACAAGTGAACACAGTAATTAGGACTGTCCATAGAGATTTATGATGCAATATGACAGAAGTAAACAGGATATATTACTGGGCAGCAAAATTAATAACTGATAAAAGTTCTACCACAAAAACACAGGATAGTGAAGGAGAGAAAGGTGAGAAATCAAATACCATCATGGAAGTATCGAATAAAGAAAACTATAAAGCAACTAAGACAAGAAGTGTCACTATTAGAAGAGTATAGAAGAGGGAACAGGTCAACAAAAATACTCAGAAAGATAGACTTCATAAATGCAATGTGCAGTATTAGAACAGATCAAGATCTATCATGCACTTTTGCAAATAATAAACTAAATATCTCAGCACAGACAAAAAAACTTAGAAGATACATAGACAAATGTAAGGGAAAAGTACAAAATAAGCAATTTGTTGATGACCCAAAAAAGTTTTATAGAGAATTGGGAAATAAGGTAAAAAGAATTGAAATACCACAAAATAAAAGAAGAAATAGATACATTTTGGAGAAGTATCTATGAAGATTCTGTGGAACATAACAACAAAGCTAACTGGATAGAAAAAGTAAAAGAAAGAATAAGAAGTTTAAACGTACATGATATGAATTGGGATGAAGTAAGAACCAGAGAGATTGAAACAAAGTTAAAAAAGCCTCTAATTGGAAAACTCTAGGCCCAGATGCAGTACCTAACTTCTGGTTAAAAGTATTAACATCTTTGCACGAAGATTTAGCTTTGAGTAAAAATTCTTTATATGTACACCCTGAACAGACACCAACCTGGCTAACAACAGGAAAAACAATGCTCAGTGAACCTGCAAGCTACCCTAAGAATTATAGACCAATAACTTGCCTTCCGATGACATATAAACTATACATGGGAATTGATGCCAACAAAGTTTCTAGTCATTTAGAAAAAACTCAGTTTTGGCAGTAGAACAAAAGGGCAATAAAAGAAAGTCATACAGAAAAATGATCATTTGTTGTTAAATAAAGTCATAGTGGAGATCTGTAAAAAGGGGAAGAATCTAAGTATGACATGGATTGACTACAAAAAAGCATTTGATAGTCCCACATTCATGGATAAAAAGTGCTTAAAAATGTATAAGATACATCCTACACTGATTGATTACATTACAGTCACCATGAAACAGTGGCAGACCACTCTGCAATTAAGCCATGATAAAGGACAAATTACTATCACTGGCAATGTCACCACAGCCACACACAAGTGAGGAGTCAGAGAGGGAACCATCAGCCACTGTAGGTATCAGTAGCCATAGGTGTTCACAATATGCTCTCGCCCTGGCCAAGAGGCAATGGATAGCACATATGCTTACCACCTAATGGGATAAAACATTCATCGTTTGCACATACATACAGTAACACTGATGCCAAGCAATACTCACAACCTTTACTTACCCATGTAATGGTTGTGTAATGCTAGCAAAACACAGAGTCAGCCCTGAATTAAAACATTTGTAACTGCTGGACTATAACGGTTAAGTGTTGAACCTGGAATAGGAAAATAAATAGGTAAGAACACAAATGAATGTCATATCTTTACATACTGTTACTTGCTAATGTAACTAAGTAGAAGGTGGGTGATTTTTTACAGCAATGACATCTATATGTGACAGCAATGACTTATGTCAATGGATGTGCTCACTACCAACTACTAGGTCTTATGCATCAAAGATTCATACATTATAAAAACCTGTAAGAAAGCAGTACAATTTTCAAGAGTGTCACAAACACGTATTCACTAAGCACTCAGTCAGCTATGCACACTGGCCATCATGCAAAAGACTTATGTATCCATGAATCCAAAAGACAGAACATCAAGGATATGGCACAGTTATCATTTGCACAGGGTGCTGTTTGGGTGAGGGGGGCAGGAGGCCAAGGCTGACACAAACTATTCTGCCTTGCTCTTAATCCATTAAGCTGTCTTCTTAACAGCTTTGGCCCTGGCTATAATTTGGCTCCTAGAAAACAACAAAGTGCTAGACTTCTCAGCTTTGGCCCTGGCTATAATTTGGCTCCTAGAAAACAACAAAGTGCTAGACTTCTCATCTTCTCTTTGTCAACGATTTGAAACTGTATAGCTCATCAGAGGAGGAAATGAAAGCACAACTGCAAGTTGTCAAAACTTTTTCAGATGATATAAGAATGTCATTTGGTCTTAATAAATGGGCAAATGCAACCTTTAAAGCAGGAATACTGCAACACCAGGAAAACATCAGTTTGGGACAAGACTGTGATATAACAGAACTTGAGCAAGAGGGAGTGTATAAATATTTGGGATTTAATGAAGGATTAACAATAAAACATGAACAAATGTGAATAAAACTTAGTAAGGAATATTATAGAAGACTTAAATTAATCCTGAAAACAGCACTAACATCTAGGAACAAAATCCAAACTATAAACCAATTTGCTCTTCCTATCCTAACTTACAGTTTTGGAGTGATTGATTGGCCCCAAAAAGTGTTGGATAGATTAAATAGGAAAACAAGTAGGATGCTTCATGCTCACCAAATAGTGCATACCAAGATTTTATATCCCCATTATGAAGGAGGGATGGGCTTCCTTGAAATTGATTACATGTATAGCTCTGCAGTCGTGGGACTCCACACATATCTGCTGACCTCACACGACCCAATCATAGTAAAAGTTTTTTAACATAAGAACAAATCTAAGACGACTTCACTGCTTAATCTAGCAGAAGGATATCGGCATCAAGCAGGAATGGAAATCAAACCAGAAGTACATAAAAACCAGGCAGCAACTAAATGTGCCAAAAACATAAGAAAGAATATAAGGTGAAGGATCAGATGAGAAGTCAAGAAATGTGGAAAAAGCATAAATATAGTTGCAAGTATAAAAAAACTTCTGGAAGAACCTCATGTTGATCAGGAACAAATGCAGGAATGGTTAAGGAGAGGTGAATTTAAACCAAGAGATGAAAGGTTAATATTGGTGGCCCAAGATAGTGGGCTATGTACATGATGATTTACAAAGTCCATTGAACATATTGGAGAAACAAGCAAATGTAGGTTTTGTAAAACAGAATTGGAAACAGTTGCACACCTCGTTCTAGTTGTGACATATTAATGGCAGAAGGACTGTATACTGAAAGGCATAATAATGTGGGGAGACTGCTGCACTGGTGACTGTGCAAACATTATGGTACTGAAGTGGCTGAAAAACAACGGAAACATGAGCCACAAAGCATCATAGAAAATGATAAATTCTATATCACATGGGATCATCCATTACCAACATTTCAAAAGATAGATGCTAGAAAACCAGATATAGTGGTCCAAGAATAGAAGACAAAAGTAACATTGATCATTCAAATTGCCACACCCAGTGACTACAGTGTCCTGTGCACAGAGAGACACAAAGTCATAAAATATTGGGATTTGCAAGCAGAAATGAAAGCAATGAAGAAGAAAGATACTCAGATAGTTTCAATTATAGTAGGAGCAACAGGTCTTATAAAAAAAGAGTCTAGAATCATATTTAGATATGCTACCAATATATGTAACTCTGTACAAATTACAGAAAGAGTCATTACAGGGCACATTGCAGGTGCTGCGAAGAGCACTTTTAGCTGACATCAAAGAGTGAAACAATACTAACTTCATGTACTTTAATCATACTTTGACTTAGGAATGGGGTCCATTCCCGTCATGGTATTAGAAACCCAAAAAATTTGGCAAAATTAAAAAAAATAGGAATGGCAGGGCAAGGGGCCTGTCAGTAAGGCTATCAGGACTTGCAGCTGTCTGTAAGTGGCATAGATATGCAACCAATCAGCCATTTATATGTAATAATTAGATACTGCTGCAGGCTTAGCAACAAGGCATGGAAATGGCCAGAAGGATGTACTATAACCAGAAGAAAGATAGAACCTGAAGGAGATTTTCTTACTAAAACCCAATGAATTTCATTTATACTTACCAGATATGTTTCTGAGTGCTTGTAAGCCAAAAACTTGCATTCATTTTGCAGGAAGTTAAATGTAATGTTCTGGTTTAAATACATGGAATAAACAGAGCATGACACATTTTACATTGTTTCGTTTAGGTTTCATGCCTCTACTTTCTTTCTCCCTTTCCATTCAGTTGCTAAAGATTTTGAAATGGCTGTACTCAACTCATTAAAACCTATAACACTGTTTTTATAAACTTGTACTTCTTGCCCATAGCTCCTTATAACATCCAGATCATTTGTGGCCTTGGCTTCTTTTATCATGTGACTTAGCTAATAATAGACAGCATTAGAAAGTAAAAAGAGGTATTAAAATTGATACTAAGATTGTTAATCTAGGATAACCTGCAGTAGAGAAATTAATCAATTGATTTGGCACTTATTAATATTTTCATATTTATGTTCATATTTCATAACTGGCAGCTCTACCTGTTATTGAGGGGCACCGTATAAAATACCAAAGTAGAATACAGGAAAATTCATTGTCAGTCCATTTACATCACGCTGTACCTTAGTTATTGCTAGATGTCTGTTAGTAATTATAAAAATAAACAATATTTCCATATGTACTTAACACCTCAAAAACCAAGTGACTTACAAACTGCTGCATGTTATTGGGCAAACCTTAGATATTTTTCTCTGTAGTAAGTGGCTAGGCTTAAAATGGCCCACAAAGACAGGCTAGTATTAATCTATTAACTTATGTTAGATAATCTTGAGGATGAGTTTAAAGTTTTAAATCAGTTATCTAACACTTACTTGCTTTATTGTCTGTCTCCACCCCTGAATTTCAAAAGTATATTTAGAAATGTTTTACTTACTGGGTTGATTCTGACATCACTGGCTAGCAGCTGGCTATATAAATGATGGTATCTAGTTTTTACAGCCCTGTACTTTTACATTCTTCCTAAAACACATAAGTAAGTACAACATTCATCAGGCAGACCCATAGTCTCAGTTAGGGGTTTTACTCAATGATTTTTTTTTAGATAGATTCAAACCCATCGTTGATCTTCTGTCAGTTAAAATAAAGGATCATACACATTTCTGAAACCTTTGTCTGAGTTACAAGTAGATGTTTATTGTATTTTATGCACTTTGGACGTTCAGTCTTTATATATGAATATTTTGCATTCTGTAGGATTACAATCAATTAGTTTTCTGCTAGAAAATACCATTTTTTTCATTTTTCAATTGAATTATTATTTTTTTGTTCCCTTGGCCCACCTAACTGAGTTAATATTAACCAAGAAAGTATCTTACTCTAAAGACCTCTACTATTTGCAGCTAAAAGGCACTGCTGTGGGGGCATTGTTTGTTATAGTTATGGACCTTTCTAAGCATTATTTATATTACTTCAAACATTTACATTGAGAATCTTGTGATATAGAAATGATACATGGATGATGTCTTCTTAGTTTGGAAGAGCTTTAGACAAGATTGTTCTGATTTTGTGGCATGCATCAGCAATATGGTTTTTGAATTCAGTTTACTTGTAAAATGGTTGATTTCACAACAGACTTTCTAGATGCTTCTATAACCAAACTAGTAGATGAACTATGTATACTCTATGTATAGAAAGCCATTTTCTAAGAATCCATTGCTACATATATCCAGTGACTACAGAAGACATTTAAAGAACAACATTCCTAAATCAGTTTGTACATTTGAAATTTATTTGATTATCTGACAGTGACAATCAAAACACTTCACAGGAATTCTTACTCAAAAATTGTTCTTCAAATCACACAAATCAAGCTATGGATCAAGCTGCTGAAATGAATCAACAGAATACACTAGTGTACCAAGACCGTAAAGCATCATCTCAGCCTTGTATTGCTAGTTTTTTTTAACTACGTTTGCTAGTAATACACTTCAGTTTATTACTGATTAACAGATAGAAACTTATCTTGCTAGCATCATTACATATTCCATGTAATTTGAAGCATGTCTGGTCCAAAGCATAAGTGGTTTGTTTTACATTTGACAAACTTCTAGACACCTACATTCAAGTATTAGGGAACATCTTAGTGCAATAAGATGGAAAAGACTCGCCAACACTCTTTACATACAGTTTCATATTCAGAAGGAATTTTCACATTATTGATATTTATACAATTAAATCAAATTTACTTAAACCTCCAAAACATGTATTGTTAAACAAATGTCAGAACTGGAAGATAATAAATATGGGCATCTTACACAAGATGGACACAAGTATGCATATTAGGTGCTATGTATATTTCCTTTTGTAAGGTAGCATATTTGAATTTATTTATATAATTTTTTAATTATTAGGTTACTTCAGGAATGTTTCATAATACCAGTATACTTATTCTATTATATACAGTCCATCAGAATCCTACTGTATAATTATACTGGCTTTCTCCATTTTTTTGTTAATAGTTATTTTAAAAATGTTTTGGTTTAATTTGCTTTAGTTATAAGTTAGTGTACTGTATGTGATATCTGGATTAACTGGAATTATGTACCATTTCATTATTATTTATTATCGTTGAAGGTTAAAGGCCAGGCCTGGCAGCAAGCACGTGAAAAATCAACTGCCAATCATTAACGGACCAGAGTTCCACTGTGGCGACCCCTAACCGGGAAAAGCCGAAAGACACAAACAAACAAAGTGTTGAAAGAATTGTTAATCACATGACGGGGAGTTTTCCTTTAAATTTGTGTCATGAATTGTGTCTGACATAACTGATTAGGCCTGCTCTGTCCTGTATAGCCAGTCTCATACTACTTTAGGTTATTTAAATATTTCCTCTACTCTCTGTAATGCTGATATTTTATTGATTTGTTTACTCAGTTTACTTAGTTCATGCAGAACGAGGAAGACTTAACCTAGACTATACAGCTCCTTCTGTTTCTTTTATAGATTAATAAAACCCATACCAGAAGAGAAGAAAGGTCCAAAGGAAACAGTCTCATGAACTTATCCGCCAGGAAAGTAGAGTGCTGAACTAGAGGTGTGATTGATCATTTGGCTGGCAAATGTAATGATGGATAATTTTTTCAGCAAAATGAAGTGGTGTGAATGACATGTTTATGAATCATCATAAAAGAAAACAGGTATATGTTCTAGTATGAAGTAAGTTGTGTTCAGATAACTCTAAGAAATTGTCTACCGACTCCCTGGGAGAACACCCTGATAAAAGAGAGTGAAACCTTCTTTCCTGTATCTCCCTGTACTAGTTCACCTGAATACACCCAGTTGGATGCCTAAGAAAGTTAACCTAACTCTAAGAAATTGTCTACCGACTCCCTGGGAGAACACCCTGATAAAAGACAGTGAAACCTTCTGTTCCTGTATCTCCCTGTACTAGTTCACCTGAATACACCCAGTTGGACGCCTAAGAAAGTTAACCTAACTCTAAGAAATTGTCTACCGACTCCCTGGGAGAACACCCTGATAAAAGACAGTGAAACCTTCTGTTCCTGTATCTCCCTGTACTAGTTCACCTGAATACACCCAGTTGGACGCTTAAGAAAGTTAAACTAACTCTAAGAAATTGTCTATTGACTCCCTGGGAGAACACCCTGATAAACGACAGTGAAACCTTCTGTTCCTGTATCTCCCTGTACTAGTTCACCTGAATACACCCAGTTGGACGCCTAGGAAAGTTAACCTAACTCTAAGAAATTGTCTACCGACTCCCTGGGAGAACACCCTGATAAAAGACAGTGAAACCTTCTGTTCCTGTATCTCCCTGTACTATTTCACCTGAATACACCCAGTTGGACGCCTAAGAAAGTTAACCTAACTCTAAGAAATTGTCTACCGACTCCCTGGGAGAACACTCTGATAAAAGACAGTGAAACCTTCTGTTCCTGTATCTCCCTGTACTAGTTCACCTGAATACGCCCAGTTGGATGCCTAAGAAAGCTAGAAAGCTAACCTAACTCTAAGAAATTGTCTACTGACTCCCTGGGAGAACACCCTGATAAAAGACAGTGAAGGTATGTGTTGTTATAGCTTAGAAGCAACTGTATGAAGTAGAACTTGATAAAGATATTGCTAGGTAGGCAAGCCTCTCTGTTAGGTTAGCCAGCAGCCAACCCCCCCCTCCCACTCCAAGTTTTTATTTTCTCTCTGAATATACTGGACCTCAGCCCATACCATCTTTATACCTAAGAATTAGTTACCTCCCCCTATCCCTGGCCAGACATCAGCTTAGGAGACCCTCTTAACTGGAGTAAAAGGACTGACCACTAGGTAGCCCCTCTATTTCAGCTGCAAATATTTCTCTATTCTCCCTTGCTTATCCTACTTCTCTAACTGCCATTCCAGCTTTTCCTTTGACTATCTATTTCACTATATCTTCCCCTTATATCTTTATTTACAGTCTATTCCCCACATAAACCTACTCCTAACAGCCTCTCTACAGTGCTCCATAATCTCTTACCTTCTGACTTACCTGCATTTCTTCATTCCTCACTGATTGTCACCCCTGACAATCCACTCTCATGTCTCTTCCCACTCCGTTCGCCCTGCGGGCTCACTCCGCTTGCCTACCCTACCCCCAATTCCCAGCCACCCCCAGTGCATCCACTTTTATACCTACCAAACCACACCACCAAACACAGCATATCTAACCCTACTTCTCTTATTTTGCAATGGAGATATTCACCCAAAACCAGGTCCAATTGGCTCCTCCTTAAATCAAACCATTGACCAAAAACCCACTGATAACCCACTATTAAAAAACCCAAACACTCACTCTCAATTGCTAACCTCAACATACGCAGTATTAATAATAAAACAACTCAACTACATGCTCTCTTAGAACTCTACTCCTTTGATATTATTTGTCTAACTGAAACCTGGTTAAAACCTTCAACAAGAGACACTGAAGTCATTCCTCCTGGCTATAATATCTTATGCCTTGACAGGGGATCTAAAAAAGGTGGTGGAATACATATTCTATTTAAAACTTGCCTCCAAATAACCACTTTCCACCAAAAACCTCCTCAGGACTTCAGTGCTGAAATTCTTATTACCAAACATAAACTAAACACGGCCAAATCCATCTTTATTATTTGCATTTATGTCCCACCAGGAAATAATATTCCTACAATTGAAAAGATCCTATGTTGGCTATCATTAAACTTACCCCAAGAAACATTTATCCTAGGTGATATAAACATCGATTGGCAATCTTGTAACAACAAACATCCCACTAACCATATTAACCTGTATGGCTTCTCTCAAACTATCACCACCCCCACTAGAATAAATAAAACTAACAAAAAAGAAAGTACCTTAGACTGGATAATCACTAATAATCAACCCCATACTTATGAAACAGGTACCCTCCCTGATGATATAAGCGATCACTTAGTAACCTATATCATCAGACTTAAACCAACCCTCCTACCCAAAACATAACTAGAACAATCAGATCAAAAAAAATTTCAACTTGGAACTATTCCAAAATGAACTGAATGCATGTAACTGGACACCCTTAAAACACCTTTCTCTAGATGAAGCTGTAGACTACTTTAATTCTAAGTTTCTGACCATACTCAGCAACCATGCCCCCACTCGCTCTATAAGAATTAGAACCAAATCTGCCCCCTGGCTCTCAAAAGAAACTAAGCAAAAAATCAATCTCAGAAATAAAATCTGGAACAAAGCTCGCTTAACTAAAAACACAGCAGATTACCAAAACTTCAAACAACTGAGAAATGAGACCAAAAATGCAATAATAAACCATAAATAAACTACTACCTAAAACCTCAGCAAACTTGCCAAAATAATCCACAAAAATTCTGGACTAACATAAATCAGTTACTTCAACCAAGTAAACCACTCACACCCAACCCTCAGGGCTCTGACATAAAGAACCCCAACCAAATAGCCAATGCCTTTAATTCTTTTTTGACCGAAACTTTTTAAACCCTAGCCAGTCAACTCTCCAACAAAAACGCAT
>NC_056727.1:791482372-791554872 GCF_019279795.1 Protopterus annectens
CTACCAATATCATTGCTCCATATATTATACATGTTTCAACAAATATGTGTTAGGTTTCCTGTTTTGCAGATATCTGTAATCCTTTAAGTTGCTAGACTACAACATATGTGGCTTAAAATGTGACAGGTAAGATATATTTCTCAGTGTCTATGTAGGTATACTGTACTTTTTGTGACATCCCAGTGTATTGTAGTGATTGCCATGATTTCCTACATTCAGTGCAGAGCAGAAATGGCAGAAAACAGGGAAGGCTGATTTTATGGAACAGATTAACCAAAAAGCACTGAACAAACAAAACTACAAACCAAGTAGACCTTGGATTTGCACTTCCTACAGCTCATTTGTTTGGTTTACTTGATTTTATGGAACATTTAGAGCTATACTTGTGATGCCAGCTACATGACAGGGTACTACAACAGCTGACCAAGGAAAGAAGTACAATATGTCTACAAAACTGAATAAAATGAAGTCGACAGTAGTAGAGACTGGATGTTTCCACTGATGTTCAACATATTTCATTGATGTGCTTACTTTACATTCACAGTACTGCAGATATCTCTCTCTAGGATCACATCACAATAGTCTCTTGCCATCTATGAGCTCTGCCCCTAGTACATTATAAATTGGTGGCAGCTAGTCCTAGACATTGGGAAATAACAAACAGAACAAGAGGTGTAGGAATGAGAAGGAGTACAGGGACCACTATTAAAGTATGGATATGGTGAAACTAGTAAAAGGCAATCTCTTTGAACAATGACTACTCTACAGTAAATACCTGAAAAACACTGAAATTGTCTTTAGCTGCCATTCCCAATGGAGGGTAAAAACTAACCATACAATCAAAGGACCCCATACAAATTACTATAGCTAGGGTTGCCACCTTTTAACAAGGGCAAAGTGGGACATGGGGGTGTGGTCAATAAGATAGGGGCGTGGCCAACACGACACTGGTCACACCCCCACCACGACATCACCAGAGTTGTTAAAGGAGATGCAGTATTAGTTATGGCTACAACATTGTGACATTACAACATACTGAAAACTCAAACCATTTAAATGAAGTGAACTATTACTGCAAACACACACATTAATCAGTTGTAACAGTAAATAAACTTTAAAGGAATAAAAAACACACTACTCATTAAACAGACACTTATTTATTTAAAAAGTTAAAAAATTCATAAACCAACCATTACTATTCAGAAAGAAAACTTAAAAAATTCTACATACCACATACAAGCCAAGTATAAAATTAAGACTTTTTATTGTCAATTAAAGCTAAAGCAAAGAAAAAACACAAAACTACATACCCTAGTACTACATACTGCACCCTAGCAAATTAATGCTAAACAAAGAAAAACACAAAATTACAAACTGCACCCTAGTACTTTATACTGCACACTAGTACACTAACTGTTAACATTCCCCCTCAAAAGGTAGACTTGTACCACATACACATTGACTTGCAGGAAATAACAGGAAAAATTACCCAAATAGTATATCCTAACTTCCTGAAAACAGCATTAAATTGCACACATTTCCATACAAAAAAGTGCAAACTATGCTCGAACATCTGCAAACAGACAATACCCAGAAAAAGCTACGACAATAGAACTACATCACACTAAATTTACATTTCACTGCCCCCCACCAGAAATAAACAACTTCTATACACAGTTCAGCCTTTTAAAAGTAATGCTTCCAAATCATACCCCCAAGAATAATAATTACATATACATTCAGGTTTTATACCTTTAAAAACTACTACTCAAAAATATCAAAATAACCACTGCACAGATTTAAATACTGCGTACTGCACCCCCATCTACCTCTAAATATTAAAAAAATTAAACCACAATATATTCCCATTTTGAACTACTACTCAAAAATCTCAAAATAACCACTGCACAGATTTAAATACTGCATACTACATCCCCATCTACCTCTAAACATTAAAAACTTAAATAAAGCACAATATTCCCATTTGAAATAACTAAAGCCACAAAATGCTATTATGTACTTACCACTATCACAGTTATTGATGGGCTAGCTTGCTTCCTTCCTGCTGGAATGGCTAGTTGGATGCTCAAGTGGTGGCTGGGCTGGCTGGCAGGGTTCCTTGCTGGCTAGCAGGCTCCCTTGCAGGCTGGCTGGCTGGCTTCTTTACTGGCTGGCTGGCTGGCTTCTTTGCTGGCTGGCTGGCTTCTTTGCTGGCTGGCTGGCTTCTTTGTTGGCTGGCTGGCTTCTTTGCTTGCTGGGCTTGCTGGGCTGGCTGGGCTGGCTTCAGAAATAGAAATCTCAGATCTTTTTCGTTCGCAGCTGTAGAGCTTAGTGCTCTACAGCTGCGACCTTTATTGGGTTCTTCTTAGTAAGCCCCCGCCCCCTCCAATCCCTGCAGCCAATTACTATGTTGCATTACCACCCGGACCTAGCAGGGAATCCGTCTAAGTGCAGGTCCGGGTGGTGACGTAGCCACAAACGGCACATTGCCGTGGAAAAAAATGAAGTATTTTTGGCTTTTCCACGGCAATTGAATTTGCGATCGCAAAAAGGGGAAAAACAGGACTTTTAAAGTCCCACGCTTGGTGACTGCGGGAAGCGGGATGAGAGGGCTTAACCCGTGAGTGTCCCGTTGACAATGGGATGGGTGGCAACCGTAGCTATAGCCTGTGAGTCAGTGCAAATTAAGGGCAGGTACCTGTAACATCTAAATCCAGCCAATATTCGAAGAAAATTTTTTTTCATTAACAGTCATAAATGACCATCTGTAGTCAATGAAGAAGGCTAATATGCTTCAAATAAAAAAAAAAAATAAATGGTTTCTTTATGCATTTACAACCAGCGTGTTCTTAATTTTTGAACAGAATATTGGAATTACTTTTTCTAAAAAACATATACTGTCACTCGTCTTGTGTATTCAAATAAGATGATGAGGCTAGATGTTCATTTAAGTAGTTTATTACACACAAACATATGAGGATGGATGACTGGCACATTAAACAAACTGACTGACTACTAAACACATACATGCTTTCACTGTGGCTGCTCACTCAAAATGGCACTCTTGCTTTCACGTGCTCAGTACCTATATGCACATGCCCATAAAGTGGAATAACTTTTAAACAACATTCACTCTGATCTACATCCTCCCTCTTTGACTATTCTGTTCTGTAATGAAAATTGACAATGGAATAAGCATGCAAATTATACAAATATATGCAAACAATAACAATCATGTCCAGGTTACTGTGTATTTAGGATTAGGTCCTGAGATACAACCTGACCTCATAATATAATAATTAGAACTGGGTTTAGCAAAAGGGACAGTCACTGGGAAGTGTTGTTCTTCAGGATTTTCAAGTATACTTTCAGGAACAGGAATAGATGATGAAATACAGACAGGATGCCAACACTGGTTTGGACACTGGTAATAAATGTTTCCAATTCCACCTGAATTCCATACGTGTGACTCAATGATGTAAGGTCTTGGTTCCTCACACAAATCTTTCACAAGTACTATTTGGTCATATCCTTTCACTGTCTGCATCCTCACTATCTTTCCTTCTTTTGATGGATTCTGAGGCTTGCTGGTTTAATCATAGTAGGACTTTTGGGATAAATGCTTCTTTAGGAGTTGAGCTTTTACTGCTTTGTTGTTTATAGCAGTTGGAACCAACAAATTCTTACTGATTGGTAGTGTGGTTTTGGTTTGTTTCTACACTAATCTCTGGGCAGGTAAACCAAGAAGATTGTCACAAGGAATGTTTCTGAGATTAAGCAGATTAAGAAAAATATCAGTATTGTCACATTTAGACTTTTACAACAGCTGTTTTGCACTTTGAACTGCATGTTCAGACAGGCCATTCGATTGTGGGGATTCAGGGCTACTAGTAACATGAGCAAAGTCCCACGTTTCAGCAAATCTTTTTAAATTGCTGACATGTAAACTGTGCACCATTGTCAGAAGTGATTTTGTGTGGACTACCATGGACAGAAAAATGTCTCTTCAACTTCATGATGACAGTATTGGACATCAAATTAGGAAGTAGGTCAACCTCAAACCAATTTGAATAAGAGTCTGCTAACACCAAGTAATGCTGACCATTCCATTCAAAGATATCTGTAGTTACTGTTGACCAAGGTAGTTCAGGAATCTGGCTTAGCTGAAGTGGTTCTTTTTGTTGATGCAGCTTAGTACTATTATAAACAGAACACATTGAAAGTTCTTTCTCAATATCTTTTGACATAGAAGGCCAAAACACTAGTCCTCTCACCCTTCTTTTGGTAGAATCAGTTCCTGGGTGGCCACAATGCAAGGTTTTAATATACTCTGGTTGCAGGGATTTTCAAGTAATCACTTTTGGACTTTTCATGATGATACCATCTTCCATCAAAATGTCTGTGTAAGGAAAATACTGCTGCACATCTGGTGGTAAACAAGATTGCTTTGATGGCCATTTGCGACTGATAAAGTTGTTAAGCTTTTGGAGAACTGGATCTGAAGCTATGTGAATTCTAAGCTCATTAAGACATGTGGAAGAAAAAATTTTCACTTCCATGACTTCAAAATCAGGTTGCCCATTTTTATGTTGTTCAGAGTTTTCTTCTGGGCGATCTGGATAAAGTATCACCAAGATAAAGAAGATTGCCTTTTGTGTAAACCAAGTGAAAATTATACTTTTGCAATTTCACCATCATGCATTGCAATCTTGCAGGAGTTGTCTGCATAGGCTTTTTTAAAATAGTGACCAAAGGTTGGTGGTCTGTCTCAATTTGAATAGGTTGGCCATAAATATAACATGCAAACACAATTGCCAAGATCTCTTTCTCTGTCTAAACATATTACATCTCAGTTTACCTCTTGAAGAACGACTGCACCAAGACCAAATTTTGAAGCATCACAAGAAAGAGTTACAGGTTTGTGAACATCATAGTATCCTAAAGTGGCTGGACTAGTAATTCTCTGTTTCAGGACATCAAATGCTCTTTGGTGTTGATCCCACCAGGATCAGGTTACATCTTTGCGTGTCAGTTCTCTTAGCAGTGCTTAAAGGTCATTCAGATCTGGAATAAACTTCCACAGATAGTTGACCATGCCAAGAAAATGTTGTAAGGAAGTCATTTCCTCAGGAGATGGCATCTCAAGAATTACAGTTTGCTTGGAAGAATCTGGTCATAAGCCTGAGCTGGTAAACAAATGACTCACATAAGTAACTTCTTGTAGCCTGAACTTACATTTCATAGAATTCAACTAAAGATTCACTTCACGAGCACATTCCAGAACTTTCCTGAGGTTTCTGTCATGTTCAACTTCGCCATTGCCACATACAAGAATAGCATCTACTATAATAGCACATGGATAGCCAGAAAATATTTGCTCCATTGCACATTGAAAGGCTTCACTGGCAGAATTTATCCCAAAATGTCATTCTGAAAAGTATGTATCTTCCAAATGGTGTGCTGAAGGTGGTTAGCAATGAAGATTTATGGTCAAGCAAAATCTGCCAAAATGAACTCTTTGCATCTAAGGCAGAAAAAACAGTGTCATTTGGCATAAGAGCAGCAACTTCCTCAACTGTACGCATTGGATGATGATGTCGTTTTGGTGCTTTGTTCAATTCTCTTGGATCAATACATATTTTAATATCATCTGAGCTTCTCTTATGAACTACCACAATGGATAATACCCATTCAGTTGGTTCTTCTACTGGACAAATTGCATCTAGATGCACCATTCTGTCTAGCTCAGCTTTGACTCTGCCTTGCAGGGCTACCATAACTTTCCATGCTGGTCTGATAACTGGGCTTACCTCATGGTCTAACTTCATGGAGCACACAACTGGATGTTTGCCCAACTTGTCTTTAAAAATATCAGCATAGTCAGAAAAAATAGTTTGTGAGAAATCCTCGTTGTTACACGTGCTTACATGGTAGACTTCTGCATTAAATGAAAGCAGTCCCATTTTCAAACTATCTCTGAGGCCTAACAATGACAACATGTGCTTCTTGACTATGTAAAATTGCAAGTCATATCTCTTCCCAGCATAACATGAAAGCACTACTAAGCCTTATGTTTGGATTTCTTCACCACCGTAAGCAATAAGTTTTGCACACTTTGACAAATCAACCTTTTCAGTACCTCTTACTTTGGCAAACATTTCTGCTGACATAACATAGCACTTTGAACTAGTATCAACTTTGAGCTCTAGAGGCCTCCAGTTAATCAGAACAGTACAAAATACGTCATTCTTTACCCAACATTTACTGCATTGACTATCTCACCAATGACACACCATCAACATAAAAAGTAGGGTCCCAGCTTTCTAGTTGATCAACTTGACTCTTTGAATACTCTTTTTTTAAAAAAGAATGTGTCCCTTTTGATTTACAGAACTTTTTGAAATGATTCTACTTTTTACATGTGTGGCACTGCTGACCAAAAGCTAAGCACTTCTCTCATTTAGGCTCACGGCTGCCTCCACAATTATGACAGTTGACTATAAGGCCTGTCACAAGTTTCGCTGCCCCACCCCTCTGCTTTACTGAGTATGTTCTATGCTTTATTGAAGCTGCTCTGGGTTTTGCTGAAGCAACTATAACCTTAGGCATGTATCTTTTAACCTCATGCTGCATACTATCAACGTTAGCACTGGAAGGCAGTGCAAGCATGCTTTTCTCATTTGTCACCATATTTGTGTGCTATTATGTCAGCTAATATATCTGACAAATCTCTATGGCCTTATTCAAAGTTAAATCACTGTCTCAAAGTAAAATCATTCTCACTGCATCATTATTAATACCACTCACAAGCCTGTCTTTTATCAACTCATCTCTTAAATAACCAAACCTGCATGCTTCTGCCTTGTTTCTCAAATCAGTTACATACGCTGCAAAAGTTTCACCAGACATTTAATCTATTGTGTAAAATATGTGCCTTTCCATTGTAATATTCATATGGGGGTTACACATTTCTCTAAATTTACATTTTAAGCACTCAAGGTCTTCCGGTGTTTCAGCCGGTACCACAGTATGGCATTCTTCCCCCTCCCCTGCATACACAGCTGTGGCATGCACAAATGAACACTCCTTTTCAATGGCTTCTGAACCAGCTAAATTAAGCAGAATAAGTGCATTTGTATGTGTGTCTTTGTCAGAAAAGGCAGCCTGTATGAAAATATCATACTCTTGCTCAAATACTCTCCAGTTTTCTACAACATTATTATCATGTTCAAGTTGACTAGGTCTGCAGAATCCTTCTGCCATGTCAACAGAATGCTTTTGTAATTATCTTCAAATGCACACACACACACCAAGTACTTGGAAAATATTCAGCTACACAACAGTTCCTTTGAAATGACTGTGTTTTGCGAAATAAGGTTTGCTATCATAAGTATGAAATGCAGTTGGCTGAAATGCAGTAATATCAAATCAGAAAACCAGAAACGGAGTGTACCGACATGCCAAATGTCGAGTCCACAAATTAATATGCAAATTCTACCTTACTTGACATTAATAGAATGCAGTCCTACACTGCATCAGATGTAGCATAAGGATTTTGCAGGGGGACAAGCCCCCCTGCCCCCCGTGGGGTCTGCACCCCACACACCTCCTGCAAAATATATATTCCAACTCTGCGATTGCACTACATTAGGGAAAAGGGTACATTTCCTGATCTAAACTGTACCGTGATCTCTAGTTCATTGACTGACCTCATTTTTGCAAATGCACTGAGCATTCACTGAAATGGAACTCGCACAAAGGAAGGATCAGCAACACGGGTCGGCCAAATGTCATTCGACAACTCATGGTTGCTGAAACTTCCCTCATTAATTTAAATGCAACCCACAAAATAACTGGACTGTAATACTTCACACACTTGTGAACACTTTGCACACCTCTGGTATTTTGAATAGCTTTAGTTAATATGAAAAAGAAGCAAATAGCAAAAAAATATGGTGGTTTTCACCTTTTTATACATTTCATGCAGTTTGGAAGTTAGTTCAAGCATTTTTTGTAAGCATTTTGAGAACTTTTATCGATATATCTTAATTCTGAACATTTTGTTTAATTAGAAAAGTTGTTTTTTATGCTTCATTTTATATTCAATGAGTAAAAAATCATTGAAACAAGTTTTAGTACCTGGATTTGTCTTTCTGACCTGTTTGCGAGTCGTTTGATCATACAACGATTCACTCTTGTATATTCCTCCCATTCCTTCCATTGTGACTGCATGCCTCATGGTCTTGAAGAAGTTTTACTTCAGATCCCATTCTGACACCATGTCACTCATCTGGTGTATTTAAATAAAGATGATGAGACCAGGTGTTCATTTAACTAGTTTATTACAGACAAACATATCAGGATGGATGACTGGAACATTAAACGGACTAACTAGCTGACTGACTACTACACACATACATGCTTTCACTGCGGCTGCTCACTCAGAATGGCACTCTTGCTTGCAAGTGCTCAGTACTTATATGCACTTGCCCATAGAATGGAACAGCTCTTAAAGGTACAACACATACTCTGATCTATAATCTATATATTTCTCTCTCTCTCTCTCTATATATATATATATATATATATATATATATATATATATATATCTGTATATCTATATCTGTATAGCTATATCTGTATATATATATATATATATATATATATATATATATATATATATATATATATATATATATAGATAGATAGATACACACACACACATATAGATAGATAGATAGATAGATAGATAGATAGATAGATAGATAGATAGATAGATAGATAGATAGATAAATGCAACAAGAAACTTTTACGGTAATAGGTTCATAGGTGTTTACTAGGCTAATGACCACAAGGGCCTTTCCAAGCATAGCCATGCATCCCAAATTTCTGACAAGTTCTGTTACACTTGATAAGTGTAAGCAGTGGCTTGGGAGGTGAAGCACTTGCAAGCAGGGGCCTGGAACATGAACCATTTACAGGCTGCCTGTGTCCATTAGAGACATAAGTGCCAAATCAGGGGATGATTTTCCTGTTCCCTATCCATTTGTCCAAGTTACACTTGAATTGGGTTAGGGAGGAACTGTGCTTCACATGGATAGGGAGCCTATTCCGGAGAAGGGGTATTCTCTGGGATACATACCCATTTCTCCAACAGGTCCTATTTATATCACAGGGAAGGTTTAAGTCTTTAGAATAGGTAATTCTAGTGTTGTTTGTTTTGCAGTTATGCAGAAGGCCCATAGGCGTGGGGTCTGACAATGCCTTGTATGCCAGGCATAGATCTATCCTCAACAACCTGTAGAAGACAGAATACAGGGATAGGGCCTTAAGGAGGTCTGCACAGGGTATGCTACTTACACCCTGTATACTTTTAGTGAAGAACATCAGTGGATATTCCACTTGTTGGATATGCCTGGTTAGGCACATACCAAATTTTGCATTGTACTCAATGACAGGTCTTATGAATGGTGAGTGCAGTGGAACAATGACTTCCTTGGACCTAGATGCCATACCATTGTTTATAAGTTACACATCATGGAATGATTTCCTCATTACTGTAGACATGTGATGTTCAAAGGCTAGATTACTGTCCATGATTAGCTTTCCTAACTTAGTATAACTACAAGGCATTCTTTAGTTACATCCGTAACCTCAAAGGTAAGGCCCAGGCTTGCCTTGCACTGAACTCATAGTTAATGGTACTACAAATATAGAAGCCATGGATATAGGAAACCTGGTGGCTGACAAGTTCAGTGAAGACTTGACTCCCTTGTCCCCAACACATATACCCCAAAGCTTACCTAACACCTGTCCTCCAACTAGTATCTCTGAGGAGTAGGTCTTAAATGTCGTCTCCAAGGACAAAGACACAGACTCTATGGGACCAGACAACATCCTGGGCTGTGTTCTACATGAATTAAAACAGGAATTAGCATCACCATTGGACACTCTTTTCATTCACAGCCTAAGCACTGGCTTCATCCCAGTGGAATGGAAAACAGCTAGCGCCATCCCTTTGCACAAAGCAGGTGAATCTAATGACCCCGGGAACTATAGACCTACTAGCCTGACCAGCCTTATCTGCAAGGCCATGGAATGAGTCATCGTGGACCTTATTAACAAAGCTATAGGAAATCTCCAAATGCTCAACCCCACCCAGTTTGGCTTTGTCAAGGGGAGATCATGCCTGTTAAATTTGGTGGACTTCTTTGAGACAGTCACCAAAGCCCTAGACAAGGGCAAATCTGTGCATATGGCCTACCTAGACTTAGCCAAGGTCTTTGACACAATCCCCCATGTAGGCATCATTGATAAACTCACCCAGTTGGGTATCAGCCCATATATTGTCAGGTGGGTTGCAAACTGGCTCACTGATAGAACTCATACGGTCAAAATAGGAGGCTCCACCTCCTCCAGCAGATGTGTAACCAGTAGTGTCCCACAGGGATCGGTTCTGGGACCCCTACTGTTCAGAATCTACTTCTCTGAAGTACAGGCTAAAACTGAAGGACTGTGGCTGACAAAGTTTGCTGATGACTGCAAACTGGGAGTGATCACGGAAACCCCTAGCAATGTCAACATCCTGCAAGAAGATCTTACACAGACTAATGCTGGTGCCAAAGTCATGGTCTTAAACTTAATACAAAAAAATGCATTATCCTCCCCTTCAGCAAGGGTGATGTTTCTGCAAACTACCACATCAATATCAATACCCCTAAACACCACACCTCTCAACCTCTTAGAGCAACAAATTTGGACAAAGCCAGAAATAATGGGGGGACAACGTCCCCAAAATAGGGGCAGTTTTTATATGTTGCTCTTACAAACTTAAAAAGTTGATATAATAACAAGTTTTGCATTAGCATGGATTTTCTGAAGGATATAAAGTCTGAAATCTCTGCCATCATTTCCTGACTTCAGTCCTCAATTATTTGCCAGAAAACCACAAACAGACCAAAAATATGAGGCAAAAATCTGGACATTCTGCATGAATTTGGACAGTTGAGATGTATGCTAAGCTTTCAGTTAGTGGTGAGAGATCTGGGAGCAGAGGTTGACAGGAACCTTATCTTCGATCACCATGTCTCCACAGTGGTAAGAATGGCATTTCATATTGTTGTTCTTATAAGAAAGGGTATTGCCTCCTGACAAAAAGAGGTTATAACCCCCCTGGTACTCTTCCCTCATCAGGCTAATAACAGAGTACAAGTCTCCCTGTGGTATGTTCCTTTCCAAACACCTGCAGCAATTGGAAAGACCACAAAGATTCCTTACAAAGAAAATTCAGGGTCTTCAATATCTGACTTATGCACACAGACTGTAATCATTGCCAATTTACTCTGTGTCATACAGACTGCTCAGAGGTGACCTGTAACTTACATATAGAGCTATCTTTGACCCAGCTTTAATGGAAATGCTGCACATTCGCAAGTCAAATGGTACACGGATTACTCGTTCAAAGGACCTTAACCTGGTATGTGACATAAACAGTACTTACTGGAGAGACAGATTTGTCTTATAGCGGTTGCCCCACCTTTAGAACAAGCTTTCTATTCATGTTAAACAAAGCATCTTGTTGGCCTATTAAGAGTAATTTGGACAATTGGATGGTTACCCGGAAATTTACCCCAGGGGTTCCACATCTGTCCCTCTTGGACAGGGGCAATAGGTACTGATTTTAGTGTCTGACTGAACCAGACACCCTGGGGAGCATTGGTTGAATGTAGCTAGGCTTGTATAGGCCCTGGGACCATTAGCCTAGTAACCTCCTAGGATTCTGTGATGCTATGTGTGTCCCTAAGTCCCTAACTACTGGGTCAGCTTGTAGTGGTGTGTTGTCAATATGATATATACCAGGTGTGTATGACTTCCTGAAATATACTATTATGCATTTCTTGGCATTTAGTTTCAGTCCATGGCTCTAGCAACATTTGTTTGTCTGTGTCAGCCCTTCCTGGAGAAAATTTGTGTTGGTGGATTATTCCATGTCAGTTCCTAATTTACAATCATCTGCAGATTTAGTCGGCATTAGGCCATTGATGTTGGCTTTGCCTTACTGATCCCTGATTGACTCCACTTGTTACTGGCCTCTATGTAGAGATGGACTCCCCAACTCTAACCTCCCGGGTCCTGTCTGTGAGCCTGCTGGCTATCCAAAGGATGACATAAGGTTTTGTACCTAACCTCTTAAGTTTGTCAACAATGCCTGATTAGGCGATTGTGTCAAATGCCTTGGCCAAGTCAAGGTAGGCAGTGTAAACCATTTTGGCCTCATCCATTGTTTGGTGACCTTTCCTCAATAGATCCACCAGGTTCAGTAAGCATGACCTGCCCTTGATGAAACCAAACTGGGTTAAGTCCAGTGTATGGAGGTTTCCTATGTCATTACTGATCATTTCCATGAGAATTCTTTCCATGGCTTTACATATGACACTAGTAAGACTTATGGATCTGTAATTTCCAAGGTCTGTAAATGGCCCATCTTTGTGCATGTTGCTGTTCTCCATTCATGAGGCACAAAGCCTGTTATAAGGCTACAGTTAAATAGCAGTTCCAAAAGTCCTGATAGAACATATTTCATACTATTTAGAAGGCATTCTAGTATATTGTCTGGGCCTGTTGATGCAGTGTTCTTGGTCTTAGAGAGATGATTAAGGACCTGTTCCCAGTGATAGCAGGGGGAGTTATGTTTGTTGATATTTCCTGAAGGAAGGTTGATGGCAAGAGATGGGTAAAGTTGGAGATGAATTTGTCAGCCATTAGGTTTGCTATATCATCTGGCTCAGTATAACTGGTTCCATTTACAATTAACTCTGTACACAATTGTGTATTGCCTTTGGAGTTGTGGACATAGCTAAATAATGACTTGTGGAGTGGAAATCCTTGAAGTGATTTACCTCAAATTTGGCTTTGCTAGACTTTATTTGTCCTCTAAGTTGTTTGTTTAGTTTGATGGGAGTGTTTTTATCCTTCTGGGTGCTGCACCTCCTAGTTTTGCCATGATTTTCTTCCTTCTGTTATACAGCATTGATTATACCTTTATGTGACAGGGTGACTTGTTGTGAACAGTAGTTCTGCTCTTTCCTGGTGGGTACAGGTGTATAGCACTCCCTAAAAATCTTGTGGTTCCTGAATATCCAAGTATTTCTTCTAGCCTGTGGTGTTATTCTGAATGTCCAGAGAAAGGCCATTACAGGTTATCTTATACATACTCAAAGGAGACCTGTTTGATCTCCCCAGAGGGTTTGCTCATTACACTATTCCATTGCAGTAATTTACTTTCCAGGACTAGATCCAGTATGGCTGCACATTATCCCAGTATATTGACACTTTGTTCCAGGGAACCAGGTGTTTACTGTAATTGATTTATCTACTGCCTTACTGTTTTAAATACATGTAATTCCCAGTTATCCTGTAAGTAACTGAAGCATTCCAACATTATGTTGGGCTGTGGGTTCTGAGTGCTTCCAGTAAGTTCCTACACATGGACAGCTGCCCCTACCATATTGGGAAGTGCTGGAGTGCAAGAGTGGCATTGAGCTCTTGAGTTTAGCGGCTCTTTAGGAAGAAGCTCAAATGCAGATTATATTTGAGCTGGTATTGTTGAGTCACAATTTGTTGTAAACTAGCTGGCCCTTATGTATTAGTAATGCGTAAATGTGTGAAAGTTGTATACTCCTTGATGTGCTGGTGTGTGTCTTTGCATGGCTGGCCATCATGTGTCAGTGACTGTTTCTACCTAATTGGCTTTTGTGCTTGAAGAGGGCCTCTAGAGAGTCTCAAGTTTAGGGTTCCTAGGTTTGAGTTTTAAACCTTTTTTTTAGGTTTGGCATTTGGATTTGCTGTTGAACAGATAGAGGCTAACCTAAGCCTAATAAAGAAGTGATTTGCTGCAAATGGTAATCAGTTATGCATGAGCACATAAAAGGGAGAAGTAGATCATCCCTGGCAAAAAAAATATTTCTGAAACTTCCATTTCAATGCTGAGTTTATTTTCTTGTCTTAAAATTCACACATTTTCATTCCAATTTAAAAGTCAGGTATTTTCTCTGCATTTTGGCATCATCCTTTAAAGAGTTTATGGTGATATAAAGGTTTCACATATTTATTTTCACTGGTAGAAAGAGTTTATGGTGAGTTGTCTTTTTTCTTCAACATATTTCCTTTTTAGAAAAGACTTTTTAATTTTCATTTTTTTGCTGGTTTTTTCAATAAGCTTCTGTTTTTCTTTTATGTGTTTCTGTGTGTAATTTGTTGTGTGTGTGTGCGTGTGTGTGTGTGTGTGTGTGTGTGTGTGTGTGTGTGTGTGTGTGTGCTTGTGTGTGTGCGTGTGTGTGTGTGTGTGTGTGTGTGTGGTGTGTGTGTGTGTGTGTGTGTGTGTGTGTGTGTGTGTGTGTGTGTGTGTGTGTGTGTGTGTGTGTGTGCGTGTGTGTGTGTTGTGTGTGTGTGTGCTGTGTGTGTGTGTGTGTGTTTGCGTGTGTGCATATCATGTTTTTGTATGTATTTTTTTTTTTTATGGGGGTAGATGTGTGTGCCTTGAATTATCTATGGAAACACAATTTCCATCTAATAATATGTAAAGTTCTTCAATCAAAAATGTTCTTTAAGCATCAGGATCATAAGATAGAAGAAACAACTTCAACCTATGGATATAAACCTCAACTTCAAAGCCATTCCATTCATTACCCATTTTACCAATACCCACAGGCTAGAATTATATACAGGCACAGGAATTATAGCATCTAATCTAAGCTGCCTGTCCATAACATAAGTCTCCCATGTAAGCCACAGGTGTTGTATGTGAGCTCCCACCCATTGGTCCAAATTTGTCCTTGCTGAATATGCTTAAAACAGGTGTTTGAAGGTGAAATGGGACATCTGTTCCAGAGAATCTCTGGACAGTTTTGTATATACTGACATCTTTGATAGCTTCATCAGAATGGGAGATCTGTTTTAGATTGATATTTTTGATATTTTTGTTACCTATTTGGCTGAAAGATTTTGTGACCCAGGATTAAGAATGCTTGTCTTGGTTGAGTAGTGGCAGTCTGTGGTGACAGTACAGGAAGAGGCTTTCAGATCTTCTACATATGGGCCTGCAGCCACGCTTTTGGTAGTAGCTCAGTAGCTGGTGTTGCCTGGTCAGGGTCATGCTTAATTTGATTACTGTATTAATGAGGACTTGCAGTAAAGTGGGATTAAGGGGATCTCCTTATGCCTTGGATAATGGATGCTGAGCTCCCTTTACTATAAATGAAGCATTTTTGAAGCATTTTCTCACTACCATAAATGCATGATGATCAGAATTCAGGATACCATCAACCTGAGTTCCCAAGTTCTTTACCAATTTGTCTACTCTTAGGGGAGTGCTATCAGTATTGCAATTTGCAGGGGTAACCAGTACTTTGAGACATATCTCATATCCTACAAAAAAAGATAAAAATAAAGCCCCCAGATAGAAGTACGCTGCTATATTATGTATTTAATATGAGTCCGTAAAATCAACACTTAAAAAAATCCAGTAACTTTCATCCCAATAACTTCATGGTCTTCCTCAGAACTAATTTGAAAACCCACTAAAATGACCCTATAAAAATTACCTATGCTGCTTTTAATGAGACAGGAACCTAAAGTAATTATGAAATACAAAAATGTTACATTCATACATACCAGTTCATATATTACAAATAATTTTAAATATTAAATATTAACCTCTAAAATTAATATACTTTTAACTTTCATTCACATTACATATTAAAAAATAAATATCTGACAAATACCCATTTCTAAACTTTCAGCATAATGTGAAAAATAAAAAAGAGGCCTGGTTTGAATGATTTGCTAAGCTTTAAAATATTCCAGACCCCTTTGGTAAATCAAGTTGGTGATTAACTGTATATATATATATATATATATATATATATATATATATATATATATATATATATATATATATATATATATATATATATTATCAGCAATAGCAACAGGTATGGATGTGCACAATATATTTTTATATTCATTTTTTAAATATTTTACATATCTTCTTACTTCTTTTATAATTTGCATATTATGCTGAAGGTTATGAAATGGCAATACACGTAATGCAAGCAAATACTTTAAATTATATAAATTTCAAAGGTTAATATTTAATATTTAACATTATTTTTTGCAATATATGAACTGGTATGCATGAATGTAACATTTTTGTATTTAGTAATTACGTTAGGTTCTTGTCTCTTTAAAAGCAGTCTAGGTAAATTATGTAATGTCATTTTGGAAGGCTTCCAAATTAGTTCTGAAGAAGTTCATGACGTTATTGGCATGAAAGCACTTAACTACAACTACTGGATTTTTTTTTATGTATTGGATTTTTTTGAGTGCTGATTTGCTGTGGATTTTTTATCTTCGTGTCCTCTTGTGGACATATGTGCAGCACAACACTAGTTACAACACTAGTTACTAGTCCTTTTTGGTACTGAATTTGCAGGGGTAGACATCTTCAAAAAGGGTATATTTGTGCATTTTTTGCACTGAGTTTAAGACCATGGTTCTGGCTCCAGTAATTTGTTTGTGTCAGACCTTCCTGGAGGATATGCACATCTTTGGGAGATTCAGCAATTGCACCCTGCTTGCAGTCATCAGCAAATTTAGTCAGCCAAAGTCCCTCTACATTTGCCTTGACTTATGAGAACAAAATTCCAAATAGGCGAGGTCAACACTAGTAGTGGGACACCACTAGTAACAGGTTTCTTGGTTGAGATGTATTCCCACACCCTAACTTCATGAGTGTTATCTTTGAGCCATCTGGATATCCATAAGGTGACAAAGGGATTTATACCTAAACTTGTAAGTTTCTCTATAATACCTGAGTGAGATATTGTATCAAATGCCTTTGCCAGATCAAGGTAGGCAGTATGTACTATTTTGCCCTTTTTATTGATCTAATGACCTTCTTGTAGAAATCTACCAAGTTTAGTAGGCATGACCTGCACTTGACAAAACTGAACTGCAATGGGTCCAGTGCTTGAAGATTTCCTGTCTTCATCAGGTCCTCAATAATGTTTTTCATGGCCTTGCATATAAAACATAGTCGCACTTATGGGTCTGCAGCTTTCGATGGTTCACCTTTGTGTTGTGCAACAATAGCTGTAGTGTTTCATCCCTCCATTCCCTAGGAATAAAGCCTGTCAGGAGACTGTGGTTCAACAGAGATTATGGTGGGCCTAGATCATGGTTCAAGCTGTTTAGTAGACATCATGGGATATTATCAGGACCCACTGATGCAGTGTTTTTAGCTCTGCAGAGTGCACTGAGGACCTGTACTTTAGTGATAGCTGGGGGAGAAATGGTAGAAAGTATTTCCTTGGAGGGAACTGGGGGTGATATGGGGTGAAATTGGAGTTAAATTTATTGGCCAGAAAATTTGCTGTGTCCTCTAGTTCAGTATGGGATGTTCCATTTACTACTAGTTCTGCACACTGTTAGATATTCCCTTTAAGGTTACACACATAACTGAAAAATGACTTATGGTTATTCTTATACTAGAGGTCCACAAAGGGGGCTTGTTTTTGAAATTTCTCCAAAATTTATTTTGGTTAGGAACTGCTATTTCTACGCAGTTATTTACATGCCTGCACAGAGTTTCATAAAGATTTCACATAGGCCCCATGTTCTCTGAATTTGGGAGGGGCTTGGAATTTAGCTATGCCTTCACATAGTTAGCCGTGGAAAATTTCTTAAAGGTTCTGGGGTTTACTGGGAGTTCAGCCTTTATATTTATTTCAAGGGTTACCACTTTGGGGTCTGATCTGACCAGCAAGGACAAAGCTGGGTGCAACATTCCCCCATATTTATGAGTACCAGATCCAGGATATATGCAACCCTTGTAGGTATACAGACTAGCTGCTTTAGGGCATTTACATTGACAAAATCTAGGAATGTTTGAGCCTGCATGTTAGTGGTTGTGCATGCATCCCAGCTTGTGGAGGAATAGTTGAAAATCACCAATGAATATGGTGCTGGGCTGAACTGTGACTGACTCCAGTGCATTCAAGTATGTGGTATGGTTATTCTGGATCATAGATGGGAACATATCGCTAGCAAGGATATGGTATTTGACTTTACCCAAGGTTAGTTGGACATGGAGTAGCTCAAGCATGTCATACTGTTTGGCTAATCTTGAGGTGTGCTTTCTTTTTTTGTAGATTAATACACCTCCACCTCTTGTCCATTCTTGTACTGTAGCTGGTCTAAATGTGTCAAAGGCATTATAGCCTTGTACTGCCATGCTGCCTTTCATGGCATTAAACCACATCTCAACTATACCTCTCAACTGTGCAGATTTTCGCAGAATGTCCAGAATTTTGCATAGTATTTTTGGTCGATTTCTCAAAGAATTGTGTTTTTCTGGCAAATCATTGAGGACTGAAGTCAGAAAATAATGGCAGAATTTTGAGTTTCAGACTTTATATCCCTCAGAAGATTAAAGCTAATGCAAAACCTGTTATTTGATCAACTAGTTTGCAAGAGCAACATTTAAGAAATGTCCCTCTCTTTGGGTGTTGTACCCCATTATTTGTGGCTTTGTCCAGATTTTTTGCTCTAATAGGTTGAGAGGTATGGTTTCAATAGTTGCACATATGTCAACACTCCCCTGGGAGAGGAGTTCATCTAGAAAGTGGAGTTTCTTGTTGAGACTCCTAACACTGAACAGTAACACATTCTTGTGTAGAATGTAGTATGTTGGAAGATTTATCAGATTGGCATTGCCTAAAAACAACAGTATGGTATGGATAATATCTTGTTCCGTATCTAAAAGCCTAGTGGGGACAGGTGCAGACCATCCCTGACAAAGCAATATGGCCTGTTAATCATGTCCTCTCAGGTTGACAAATATTGGGCCTACCTTAGAATGACACCAGTAACTAAGCCAAATGTCAAAGTCAATCATCTTCTGTTTATATTGTGGTATCATCCTTGGAAAAAATAGAGTGCTGCTCAATGCTAGGCTCAAACGTGCCTGGGACTCAAAATCTGAAAGCTCTATCATGTCTTTCTTCATATAGTCCAGGGAGTTATGTCTAAGGTCATTAACACTCACATGGACTGTGATAGAGTCATACTGGTACTTGTTCGATGTTCTGAGTGTAGAGGCAACTGACTGTGGCTGTGTCCTTGCTCAGCTTGGAAAGGGGTCATCAGTGTGTCTTAAAATAGATTCTCCAATGACCAATATATTGCATTGTGTGGCAGACTGCCTCAAGGGCTTAAAAGCTGAGATATCGTGAGATATGTCTGCACATGTCCTGGGGAGTGTTGTCTTGGTAGAGTGTTTGATAAGTTGTTGAGGGCAGCATATGAGAGGCCTTTGAGGTTTGGGTAGATTGCATTTAGGAGCCTCAGCATATGTGTTATGTGTGTGATGCATAGTATGTATAGTATGTGTGTTACTGTCAACCTGTTTGGAGATATCAGTGTCTGTATGTAAGAGCTTTGCCTCCAAAGACATAGTGTAATTACATCTCTTGCGTACTGTACCAATCTGCTTAAGAATAATGTGATTGCCAGTAAACATGAGACAATTGCTACATTATCTCAAGATGCCCATTTCTACCAGGTTGGCTACAGAGGCAGTAGGAAAGTACACATCCATGGCTGTGGATCTCTTTTTTTGTGATCTGTGAGAGGTGGTGCAACCAGGGTTTTGAGTTGTTGGGTTGGGACGACAGGCCTAGGATTGATCTAAAACAACACTCTTGGGGTAATGCTTCACAGTGGGCAAGCTAGCTGATCTACACTCAGCTAGACACTTAAAAAAAAAACAGCTGTGGAAGTTTTATATGGAAAATTACAACTTTAGGTTCCTGCTTTTATACTGGGCACTTCAAACCACGGTTGCATAGCTCAGCATAGGTTATATGAGATGAGTTTGAGAGGAATCCAATAACTAAACAGTAAAAATGCAGCATAAATATATGTGTTTGTGTGTGTGTACATATATATATATATATATATATATATATATATATATATATATATATATATCTGTCACTATTCTGAGTTATTCTACAAGACTAAGGTCCCCAGATCAAGTAAAATACAAACCGTAAAAAGCAGTTGAAATGAAATTAGCAATCCTGCAGCAACTCACAATTCTCCCACTACTGTGAGGGATACTACAAGACTAAGGTCCCAAACCATGTTAAAAATACAGACAGCTAAATTTTGGTTAAAACAAGGAAGAGTTCAGAAAAAAACAAAACATAGTTCAGATTAACACTCTGAATATTGCAGTGTCAACAAATTGAAATGGGATTAAATGAACCAGGCTAACTCAAGCTTTAAGAGTCTTATGGCAGTGCCTTGTAATAGTGTGCTATAAGTGGCCAGTAGAAATATCAGTGGGAGGGGCTTGCAAACTCTAATTTTCAGTAGGGTTGGGCAGTTAATAAGATACCACCAATTTTAAAAGTGAGCGGATGGGAAAAATCCAAAAATCAATGCAGTCAAATAGTTTTAAACTTGTAGCTCTTGTAACTGAAGAAAAATGTAGATGAATTCCTTAAATATGAAAATTGTTCCCCATTATGCCTCCCTCCCTATATATAATAATAACAAATCAAAAAGTAATGAAAATATGCAAACATTAAATGTAGAAAATCCAAAAAATCAATGCAGTCAAACAAGAGTTTTCAACTCAGAGCTCTTGTAACTGAAGAGAAATGCAGGTGAATACCTTAAATAATCCAGAAAAAAGGTCATTGTCCCACTGTACTCATCCCTCATTAGACCCATTATAGAGTACAACACCCCATTTGGTATGTACCTCACAAGACATCTGTAACAGCTGGAAAGGCTGCAGAAATACCTCACTAAAAGAATCACAGGCCTAAAGCAGATGCCCTATGCTCACCGTCTAAAAAAACTCCAGCTATACTCTGTGGCATATCATCTACTCAGAGGCAATCTCTGCATAACATACAAGGCCATGTCAAACCCTGAGCTGTTGGACATGCTTCACTTAAAGAAATCCCAATCCCTTAGACCACATGCTCCAGGGATCTAAACCTTGTCATCACAATGAACAAAACATGCTGGAGGGATAGGTTCCTGACCCAGAGACTCCCCATACTCTGGAATAGACTGCCCATACATGTCAAGCAGAGCGCCTCCTTGGCCCTCTTCAAAAGGAACCTTGATGATTGGATGGGAGATAGGAAATTCACCCCAGGGATGTCACTCACCCTGCTAGACAGGGGTTCAGAGAAGTAAATATTGAGGGAAGAAATATCCAGGGAATTGTTATGGCTAGGCTTGTACAGACCCTAGGGCCGATAGCCTAGTACCAGCCTATGAACCTATGAACCTATTTGAGTTAAAAAAAAGAAACAGGCTGTGCTTGACCTGGAGGTATGCATTGCATGGACTTTGTTAACATGCATACATGCTGTGCAGGTTAGTGTGTGCTACCCATAGAAAAGTCCTACTTATCCTACCATGACAAGAAACAAACAATCAAAATAACAAACTCTCTCACAGTGACAGCATGGCTGTGTCTTTAAACAGCAACATATAGAATCTCTGCAAGTACCTGCTGCCAAAGAGGCCTTGAAGCACAGGAAGAATTATTTGCTCCAATTCAATTTTCCATAGTGCGCTAAAACCCATGGCAGATGTGGAAGATTATATTGCACAGTTTCAAAGCTTCCAGCACAGCAATCATGCATATTTAGTACAGTCCAACAAATGTAGCTGAATCACATGTTTTCCTCATTCAAGCAATGACCGACGATTCAGTCTGATGGATGTCACTGTTGATGATACTTTCCCCATGCATAACAATGTTTGCATTGACATATGCATGCACAGCTGGATAGCTCTTTCATGTACAGTGCTTGTGGAGGTGGGAGGGAGTCCACAGACACAGAACACACAGATGATACAACTTGTTGCTTACAATAGTACTATGCCCCCAGCTCATCATGTGCACCTCAGTATAGTGGGACCTATGACATGACACACACACACACACACACACACACACACACACACACACACACACACACACACACACACACACACACACACACACAACCATGCATCCTACCATATAGCTATGTGATATTGCAGATAAGCAGATGTTTCTGATGTCTCATGATACTGTATTTCATGCTTGTTTAACATACTTCTATGTACTACTCCAATAGGTCATATGTCACATATGCAATACTAATGCTTGTTTTCTTTCCCTCTCTGTCTCCATGTTGTATAATATCTGCCATTGGTGTGTCAGTGGTGAGGCCTAGGTCACCACTCTCCCACCAGTCACATTTTTCTTCTACATAAAAGTATACTTGACTCCAGTCCTGCTTCCCCTTTGGGTTGGCAGGGGGCAGCCAGGTCACATCACCTGTGGCTCCTGGCTATTGCTCACTTGAGGATTCATAGGTTCACAGGTACTTTTTAGGCTATTGATCTGTGAGCATCTTAAGAAGCCCCACCTTACATTTCCATGGTAGTTTTAGCCCTTATATTTTGCATAAAAATAACCCAGAGGTGGGTAGAACACAGATATGTTGGGCAGTTACTTGTAGTCCCCATCCATGAGGAACATGAGTGCTAAATTGGGAATGAATTTATGGTTTCCCATCCATTCATCCAAATTACATTTGAAGCAAATAAGAGAGGTATTTTACTTTGTGTGAAGTGAAACAAGGCCCCATAGAAGAGTTATTTCCATCATACATACCTTTCCCTCCAAGATGTTCTTTTTATGCTGTAAAAGAGACTGTGACTCCTTTACTAGATGTTCACTTTACCATTGGAATTGTGAATATGTTATAGGTCTGATAGTTCAGAATCTGCCATGGCTCTATAAACAAGGCAGAAGTCAACCCTTAGTAGTCCATATTATAATAAGAAGAGGGATAAGAATTTAATACAGCCTGCATATTTTTGTGATTCAGGCCCTTGATTTCTTACAGTGAGAAATCATTGTGGTCACACCATTTGTTTCAAGAGTACATATGGAATATGATATTATATTCAATGATTGGTCAGATGAGATCCATGTCAAGTAAATGATTACATCCCTGGACAACATACCCTAGATAGAAACTACCCAATGAAGAAGGATTGTCTTATAATATTGAATACATGGTATTCAAAGAACAGATCATTGTCAACACAGGTTCCCAGATCCCTGACTATTGAATCAACTTAAGGGGTGTGTTGTCAATATGATAGTTACAAGGGACGTTATGCTTGCCAAGTGATATAATAAATGTATTGGTATTTCATTTTAGTTCATGGCTTGGACACTAGCTATTTGTTTGGGAAAGGTCCTCTAGGAGGATTTAGGAGTCCACTTGGAAATTTTTGATGGCACCAAGTTTACAGTTATCTGAGGGCTTGGTCAGCCATAAACCATTAACATTTCTTTAATGTCTGAGAAGTAAATGCCAAACAGGAGTAGCCTAAGGACAGAACCTTGCAGTATAACACTAGTGACTGGTCTTTTGGGGGAGGTAGAGACACCCACCCTAATGTCCTGAGTTCTATTTGTGAACCATTTTGATATCCATTGAGTTACAGAGGGATTTACATTTGGCTTGGAGAGATTTTCTATGATACCTGAGTGAGGGATGGTGTCAAATGTCTTTGCAAGGGCAATGTATGTAGATGTACTGATTTACCCTCATCCAATGCTTCAGTAGCTTTCTCAGAAAAAGGTAACCAGGTTAAGTAGGCAGTATCTGTTCTTGACATACTCAAAGTGGGTTGACGAGAGTTTGAAGGTTATCCATGTCCTTATGTATTAATTCCATAGTGATCCTTTCCATAGCCTTACAGATTATGCTTGCCAGGCTTATGGATCTATAATTAGATGAGTATTTTGATGCCCCACCTTCATGTAAGAGGATGACTGCTGCTGTCCTCCATTCATTTCACATGAAACCTGTTTGGAGGATGATGCTGAATAACCTCTGTAGTGGTCTGACAAGTCATGTTTCATTTGACCACTAGGCAGCCCAGTATGTAATACCGAATTATGGAAATAGTGTTCTTGGCCTTGTATAGTGCCTTAAGGACTTGTTCCTGTGAGGTATGGGGATGTAGATATAGATACAGGATCTGGGAATATAAGAAGGGAGAGAGGGATGAAGTTTGAACTAAATTTCTCCACTAATAGATTGACTATTTTCTCTGAGTCTGAGTATATGGTATCCCTTACTATTAACTCTGCACAGTGCTAGGCAATGTTTCTAATATTTCTAACATAGTTAAAGAAGGCTTTGTGGTTTCCTTCACCTGGGTGTTTATTTTTACCTTATTTCTGGCCTTAGTTGACTTGATCAGGGTCCAGAGTTCCATGTTAAGTTTAGCAAGAGTGTTACTGTGATATTGAGAGTTAAATCTAGTTTTCTGTGCAATGAGTTTTATTCTTTTGTTATACTGCTTGCTTATACTAGGTTCCACAACAAAGTGTATGCTTAATTTTGGCATTGTATTTATTTCTCAGGGGGACAAATGCATCTATTCAGTTATTTGCATGTGCAAAGAATTTGGCAGTAAAGGATTCCACATAAACAGTGGAGTCAACAAGATGAAAGGGGCTTTTGAATTTTACCAGCTCATCATTGAGTTTTAGAAGATTAGCCTTGGCTTAATCTCTGAACTTGAAAATGCTTCCAACTTCAGTCTTAATGTGAATATGACTGATCTATGGTTTGATCTGACTGGTGGGGAAGTCACAATTGGTGGGGAGCTAAGCTGTCTCTTATTGGTATGAACCACTCCAGGACTTTATCACCCCAAGCTGGGTTGTGGACTAACTGGTCATACCTCACAGCTGTACAGATTTTCTCAGAATGTCCAGACTTTTGCTTCATATTTTTGGTCTTGTTTTTTAAAGATGTGGTTTTCTGGCAAATTAGTGGCAAACTATTAAAGAGTGAAGTTAGAAAATAATGACAAAGATTTGAGTTTCAGACTTTATACCTTTCAGAAAATTCATGCTAATGCAAAAACTGTTATTCTATCCACTGTCTAAGTTTGCAAGAACAATATTTAAAAATGTTCCCTATTTTTTGGCCTTTGTCACACTTTTATTTATGCCTTTGTCCAGGTTTCTTGGTCCAAGAGGTTGAGAGGTATGTAACTGGTCCAGAAAGTTTGTAGTGATGAAGGCTAGAAATGTCTGAGTATATATGTCTGAGTATGTTTCCCAGTTAATGGAGAGGTAGTTGAAGTCTTCTAGGAGAATGGAGTTTGGCTTAATGTATAGGGACCCAATACTGATTAGGTAGGACTTATGGGCTGAGGGGGACATAGAGGGGATCTTACAGTTAGCTATGATATAAGAGGTTTTGTTAATAGTAAGGTGAAAACAAACAAATGCACCAAACGGTATGCAAAAGGACAACAGAGTAAAGATTATTTAGAGAAAAAATATGTATCAACCCATAATGAGTCATTGCAGTGAGGAAGATGAAGAACATGTGGAGGATGAATACCCTTTTAAGGAGCGTGAACCCCTATGGATGTCCGAAAGAATATGGAAGAAAGGTGCCAACAGTTATCACCTTTACTATTCAGTAACACAGAGATCAAGATCCCATCAGAGGAATTTGGGCAGAGCTGACAAAAAGGAAGAACAATCGATGGTAGAAATTCTTCAAGACCCAGATACATTTAAAATAATTTCTAATGCAGCCATTCACTATAAAATATATAATTATAGTGCAATTGAAATTACTTCTGAGCATGCAGAATTGTTCAATAAAGGGCTTAGTTTTGTTCCCTTCAGACGTGCTCTTACAGCAACTATATTAAGATAACTTAAGTTGTTTACTAGGAATTTAAATTTAATGTTGCTATTTAAGGATCAATGCAACCAAATATGCCCTACAAATTTTAGAATTCCTAGTATATTTAATCCAGTATTGCATCCTGCGTTGGATTCGTTTGAACAAAGATGTGACATGGATATTCGTTATTTATTAAAGCAACAGAATAAGGGCATTCCATAAAATATGAGAAAACAGCAGCAGGAATTGTTACATATGTTGACATCATGTAACAGTATACGTAATATGCGTCTCAACAATGGTGGTGGGCTAGTCATCATGGACAATGTAGATTATGAGCAAAATATTCTCAGTATGCTATATGATGATACGTATATGGAAGCCTCTATTAATGAGATAAATATTGCTCATAGCAAACATTGATTACCAACTCAATTTTATGTTCATGAAGGACCAAATAGACCCACAAGATATAAGTATATATGGATTGAAACCCCAATGATACCAACTATATTCAGGGTCTCAAAATACACAGATCCTTAAGTGATCAACCTTAAAGGTCCGTAGTGGATGGAACCAATTCTAAAACCAGTTCTATCTCTAAATATATTGACCAAAAGTTAAAAGATCAAGTCATTAAAGTACTTCAGTTACGTAAAGATTCTTGGGACTTTCTTGAGAAATGTCAGCATTTAGAACATCCCATGAATATTTATTTCATCACCATTGATGTCAAAGATTTATTTAGCTGTATACCTCATTATGAGAGACTTGAATAGTTTACTGAGTACCTGGCTCATAATTTGAAAATAAATCAAGATAAGGTAAATACATTGACTTCCCTCATGGAAATGGTTCTTGATAATAATTACATTTATTTCACAGACCACTATTGCAAACAAAGAGCAGGAGTAGCAATGGGTGCTTCCCACAAACCCTTTTTTTGCTAATATAATCACAGCAGCATGGGAGGAAAAATATGTTTTTAGCAGCCCGTTTAATTTGCAAATAAAGACATATATCTGATTTTTGGATGGCATCTTTATAGCATGGGCAGACACTTGTGAAGGCATTGCTGAACTCATTGCATACATTGCACAACTATGACATTTTTGCAACTTTCATATACTATTGGTCATGACTATATTACCTATTTAGATGTCAAACTATCTAACGACTATGATACTGATGAATTGCTCTCCACTATTTATAGAAAACCTACATATTCTAATATGCTTTTGTACCACACCAGTAGCCACCCTTATTATCAAAGGAGGGCCATTGTAAAGGGCCAACTAGTCAGGGCAGCCAGAATAGTTTCTAAGGAGGAACAATTCCTACAAGAATACAAATCTTTGACCGCTGTGTTTAAAGATAGAGGCTGTCCAGAGAACACGCTTGTATCCCTCAAGAACAAAGTGGTAAAAAAGAGAAAAAGTGTAATATATGTATGTAGCGCTATTACAAAGAGGAAGATAAAATATACTAACAGGTATCACATCAATGGCTGAAGGAAATACTAGTGAGCAGAGGCACAATGCAGAATCAGACATTAGCCAAAAAGGTGACAACATCTGCCATTCATTTATTACTGCATTTAATACTGATAGTCAGCAAGTGGTTAGCATTTTAGAAAAAGCTGTCAGTCAGCATATTAAAAACTATAAAGACGTGTATGAAGGACTTGAAGCATGGCTAAAAGTCGTCTATAAAAGAGGTAGAAGTTTCAAAAACATTTCTGGTACTGCAATGAATAGACATCAATGTCATGAAGGAAAAATGTCAAAATGTGTTTTTTTACTCAGGGTTACCATATAAGGCAAGCAGAATCCATCAAGTTACAGGATATAAAAGTGAAGGCCAAAGGTCGCCTTAATCTTCAGACAACAGGGGTTATGTAGATCATAAGGTGTTCATTCTGTGCTTCATTTTATGTTGGAAAAACTGAATGTAAACTGAAACAAAGAAGTTATAAACATTATTATGAGATTAAAAATCATATTAGTACTAATGCCTTGTTAAAGCATATTTCTAAATACAATGGATACAAATTTTCATTTTTCATTTTAGAGAAGGTGGACAAGAATCCTAGAGGGGGCCCATGAAATATTAAATTAAAAGAAAGAGAGCTTTTGTGGCAATTATATCTAAATGCATCTGTGCCACCAGGACTTAATGACACAATATCAATTACTAGTGAACTTAAAATGTAGGCATATAGGAGATGATTTTTCTATTATATTTTATGCTGTTTATTAGGTTCACTCATATTGGTTACTTTAGATATTGGCAACAGTAGATGGACTGTTTAATATCTAGATTGCTCTTTAGTTTTTAATATGCAGTCATTTTTTTTATATATTCTGTCATATATAGGTTTTAATTTTGGACAATGGTATACATATATATTTTAATAATGTTATATTAAGCATCATAGTATTGTTTTTAACATTTCATATTGCATAGTACTGACGCATAGTAGATGTTATTTTTTACAAGGCAGCTGCGTATATAATTTTACATACTTAAATAATTCTATATGTTTCTTTTCTTTAGCTACATTGTATCTTTAAGAGTTTAAAATGATCACATGACTGCAAAGATATAAAAAGGGCTCAGTGGCATGGAACTGCTATCTGAAGAAGTCTGAATGTATTAGGATGAAAGCACTCATCAGTACATTTTTATTTATCTTTGTGGTCCATTAGATGGACATTTCATCGGCATTGTGTTTTCTTGGTGTGGATTTTATTCTTTGGATTAAAAAAAATGTTGTCAAAGTTTCACATACCGATTGGAGTATTCATTTTACATAATGTTTGGTGCATATGTTTGTTTTATGTTTCTGGTATTGGAAGGGCAGTTAATAGTAAGGTGAACAAGGAGGAGTTCTAGGTCATTATCTTGTTTAATGACTCTGGAGGTGAAATGACATTTTAAAAATATTGAGACACTGCTGTCTTTTGTACCTTCATTTAATGGGATGAGCTTATATTTGTGGTAGGTATTGAAACCCTTCACTGATGGAGTAATCACACTGATGCTAAACCAGGTCTCTGTGATGATGTATATACTGATTTTTTTCCAGGGTAGGGAATGCATGTAGGGAGTGCAGCTTTTGTTAAGGCTCCTAGCACTGAAAAGCAATATCTTTATGTTACCCAGATTCTGTTTTATTATGTTGGAAACCTTAGAAGTCTATTATTGCCTAAAAATGTACTATGGGGGTGGACAAGGATTTAGCCTTGGGTGGATAGATGTAGGCCATCCATGGCAAAGCAGTTTGGACTGCTTTCCATCTCCTCCAAATCTGACATATATTGTACAACCCCCCCCCCCCCAAGAATGAAACCAGAAACTAAACCAATTGTTAAAGTCAATAATCTTTTGTTTGTATTGAGGCACCATTATTGGTGATGGTAGAATGCTGCTCAAGGCTAGGTTCATAACAGAGTCAGAAACATATGAGAGCTCTATTTGACTGTACCATGTGTATGCTTGTGGTGTAAAAACAAAGGGGAGACTAGACATCAAATTTGGGAGGGGAGTTCTATTGCTGTCTCTGTTGGCACTGAGAGAGAAGGGATATGGCAGAGATAGTAAGGAAGTTAGGGTACTGGAGGATGCAATTCCACATTAGCTGCCTGTAGGAGTCCTTGTGCAGCTTAGAGAGTTGCATTATTTCCTGGTACTACCTTCATCACTTCAGGAGGTATCCATTGGAGAGGATGATCATGTTGCTGACTGACCAGTCTGTATGACTAGTTCAGACAATGGGGAGAAACAAGGGCAATGCCAAATCAAAGCCCAATACTAGTACTCCCTTTCCTTGTGTGTTACATCTCTCCCTGTTTTTTGTCAAAATTTCCCTTTTTCTGTATTTACAAAATTCCTCTGTCACCCCTCCAAGAGTGTCATCACCTCCCCTACCTATATTTATTTTTGTTTTATGTTTTTTTTATGCCCCTGCATATACATTTCTCCATCTTTCCATCCATTGTCTTTCCCATACATATTTTCCAAAATAAATAAATAAATAAATAAAATAAAAATGGGTGCCTGTCCCTTCAAGAATGTCACACTCTCCTCCCCTTCCATTCCCATTATTATCTCCCCTATTTCTTTCTGCATAGTCCTCTGGTTGTTGTATCCCTATTCCTACTTTCCTGTACTCATTTTTGTCCCATCTAAAAGTCAAAACATAGATAAAATCATTGCATTAAGCCCTTTACTGTATCATGTAAGCTTTCTTGTAGCACCATTATGTAGTGCATATGTGCAAGCTTAACTACCTACATACTAATTGGTCTTCTACCCCCTTTACATCATTCCTGATTGCAGTTGCTGGAATCTCTCTCTCTCTCTCTCTCTCTCTCCCTTCACTAGGCCTGCCATTTTTGGGGATGGGTTATTCTAATTAGTGGCTGCTTGGGCCACAAAACACCTCCTAGTCAATTGATAATTGGTTTCAGGCCACATCATGCTACAAGACATACCTGCAGGAACCTTAGCTTGATTGCAACAGACATGTTCGTGAATCTTAGAGCATTCCTTTTCACAAGAACCAACTCCAACCAGGTATAATGCTTCAGGCCTATCTCCAACCTTCACAGCACTGCTAAAGTACCTAAGAAATAAAATTACTTCTACCCAAGATTTGGACTACATCAGCAAATATAAGCTTTACTTCCCAAAACAGCATGGATTTAGATGCACACCTAGCAATCAGCTGTTCAGTATGATAAATAACCCGTTGTCAAATGTTGTAATGGCTTGAGCCTTCTTTGTTGATGTGAGAAGATCCTTTGGCAAATCCTGAAAACTGAGAGAGGATACCCACAAGGCCTGAGTGGTATTGCAACTCTGTGACCTTGCTATATCTATGAATCTATGAAGCTTTGAATCAGCCAGAGTTGCCTTATCAGTCATCCCCATTGTCTTGGATTTGGAGATGGAACACTGCAGCAGTTGATAAATTGTTTGCTCAAAAGATATGCCCCATTTAAGACTAGTAATATGTCACCTGATACTAAGATCATCCAGACAGGAGTCATTCAAGTACTTGTCTTGGGGCTCATCCTTTTCTTTTTATTAATATTCAGTCTTACATGCTACAAAATCTCACTTCTAGCAACACTGTTTGAATAAGATATCATATCACCCATAGGAGCCCTTCACACAGATGAACCTCTTGGCCTTGGTATAAATGTCACCTACTCTGGTACTATGCTGCTTGTGCCAACTCATAGACTTGATGATATAAACCTTAACTTTCTTTCTCTATCCTCCTTAGCTCAGGTCATGGATTTTTATGCCCTACTTTATATTTTGTATTTCTGTTATTTTGGATGTCCCAAAAAGTTATATGTCAGATTCTGACTGCACATAAACACATCAGATTGCTATCCCCTGAAGTAAAAGTCATACCTGATGAAAACAGGTTAATTCCCAGTCACAATTATACTCTACTATATTTTCATTCATTCTCTAATTCTTTCACCAGTTACCCTCATAATTCATTTCAGGGATATAGGGAAATGGAAACCTATCCTGATGCACAGCAGGTGGAAGGCAATGAAACTTTTCCCAGAGAATGCCCTCTTTATCCCATTGCATGGCACTCTCTCACACACACACACACACACACACACACACACACACACACACACACACACACACACACACACACACACACACACACATACATCCACATGCACACACACATCCACACACCAACACATGTAAATATACAGATACTATCGCACAAACACACTTAAACATGACATCCTCCCCAAGGGCTGTTTGAAGGAGTGCCAATTTATCTATTATATTTACCTATAGCATTTCTTTCAGATGTGTGAAGAAGCTATATTGTCTATCCAGGACCAGTCTAGAGAGAGAAGATGTGCAGACCACCAAAAAAGGCACGTCACAGAGAACCAAACTGAAGAGCCAAGCAATGAAAGCAGTAACACTAACAGCTGCACCACTGTGCCATCCACAAGTGGGCTGAATATGCAAGACAAAAGAAAGATAGAATTGACTTATAACAAAGGATGCAGATATATTTTCCTTTCTCTACACTTTGAGCACCACTGTACCTATCTTGAAAAAGCTCTGTGGCTTCAGCACATGAAACAATTCACTACATCTTAAACTCATTCCCATGTAGACTGCTGTTTGATGTCAGTGCTGACAGCTGAAAACAAATTACATATGCACTCCTCTTACTACTGTTTATGGTCTTCCAATGATGACTAAATACATACAGTGCCACATCAGTCAGTAAAAACAAGAGAAGCAGCTGAGGTCATTTTGCTCCCATTGCTTTCCTGCAATGCCCAGATACACTCATACCACTAAAAGTCATGCAGAGTACATTGCATTTGAAAAAAAAAAACATTTAAAATCATTAAAGCAGCTACATACAGAGCAAATGTGGACTAAGCTGTAGCCAAACAGCAAATCCAGCAACTGAAATGCAGCTTGAATGTATCTTATAGTGTCAGCTATTACATCATGATATGATTCAGTACACGACTTCATGACAATGGATGACAGATTGCTGACATATATTTTGGTGGATACTTTTAATTCCAAATGTAATGGTTTATAACAACAAAGTTTATAATAAATGGTACTGAACTATTAGCTTGCACCTACACAGTATCTTTTCATCTCTGTTTGAAATGTCATAGGGCAGGATTCACGAAGCCTCCGTGTAAGAGTTACAAGGCTTACACAGAGGCTGCAGTTAAATGGTGTGACGTCAGCATGTCATGCATATGCATGAGGGCATGCTGAATCACACCTAAGGCTAACACGGTCCGTGTAAGACAGTAGAGGGTATGTCCATAGGGCGAGCCCTGCAAACGGACATGCCCCCAGAAGAGTAAAAGTCCCGAAAGTAAACGCCCATGACAGAGTCCGTGGAAATGTGAATAAACACAACACAACACATGCCCCCACAGACTATGAACATAAAATGTATAAATGAACATCTTATATATTTTTTTATAAGTTGTAAAGATGTTTGCCCGTGAGTGTGCTCATTTGCGCAGACATGCCCAGCACTTAGCCACAGTTAGCAGTCAGTGGAAAAGCATATAAGAACTAAATATGCAAAGTAAGCCAGGAAGCAATAGCATAGCCGTAGAGACATCGGCTGAAGAGGAGGCAGTCATGGTTTGAGCCCCCGCAACATCAATTTTTATTTTTAGTGAAATAAGCACGGAACAAGTCCCTGACATATATGTACACATATAAAATTATATTTTATGTAAAATGTAATAAAATGGGCCATGTATTTTGAAGACATGTGAGATAATAAAAAAAAAAAAAATGTCAGATGTGCCTATAGCTGAGCTACAGTCTAACAAGTTGAATATATCTGGCTGTAGGTGAGCAGTGTTTTAACAGGTTTAAAATGAGTGCCATAGTTGAGCAGTGTTACAACAGGTGTAAAATGAGTGCCCGTAGGTGAGCAGTGGTTTAATAGGTGTAAAATGAGTGCCCGGGGTTGAGCAGTGTTTTAACATGCTGAAACTGTGTGCCCGTAGCTGAGTTGAGCGTAATATGCGTGCTGACAGCCAAACCATGTGTAAACCAGCGTGATCCGTTTGTGCAGAGCTGCGCACCGCGCCAACAAGCTAACCGACGGGCAACGTTGAGCAAGCTGTATCAAAACTGCCTTTACACAGACACACCTCCTAGCCTGTGTAGACAGTCATAAAATATAAAAAGCAATGGCCAGGTTTGAACCCAGGATACCATGCACCATAGTCAAAGTACTGAACCACTAAGCCATGACAGTTGCACTTAGAAATGCAGTAATAGCATATATATAGGAATGAATAGAAACAGGAGCATGACAAAGCAGGTTTTGTGAAGCTGATACAATTCCAAAATGGCCAATCACAGATAAGTGCGGGAAAAACGGCATATATAAGCCCCATAGGCGGGAATACACAGCATAACCGATTGTAGAACCGACTTGCAGCCAGGATGTCAAGTGTAGGAGAGGGTAGTTGCTTCCGAGCACAGAGGTGGGGCATTGAGGAGTCCAAATATATGGTTTGGCTCTTCATCCATAATCATGAGGCCCAACTCATGCAGGGCCAGGTCCTGTGGGGAGCATATAGGGCTGAGGCATGGGACCGGTTGGCACATGATCTCACCAGTGCCACAGGAATACCAAGGACTGGTGAGCAGGTCCATCACCACCATGCGGACCTGAAGAGATGGAAGCAGGACCAACTGAATTGTTGGATCCAGGAGGCCCGGCAAATGCCCAATGCCACACTACTGAGTAAGTTACATGTAATTATTTATGTAAGAAATTAACCTAGCTGATATTATGGAGATGTGTATTCCAATATTACTTTATTTATATTACAGCTGCAGGTGTCCGTTCTGTGAACCGTCGAGCCTATGGCGATAGGCTGGTGTGGTTGCGCCATCAGGCAGGTCAGTAATTCTCTCCCTGTAACTGTAAATAAATATATAAGTATGACAGTTAGCAAAAGAGTGCAGTGTAGTCACTAATTAATAAAATGTGCAAGTAACAGTGTAAGAGGGTTTGCAAGTATTGCTTGATTACAAAAGTGTGATGCAGCCTGTAATCCAAACATAAAAATGAAACAAGTCTGAAATAAAGATGTCCCGCCTGTAATATAATAGTATATAACCTGCAGCAGGCTGAAAGTACAGCTGCAGAAGCTGAGTAAAACACATGTGTGAAATATATCCCTGCTGAAATTCAGAAACATGACATAAGTGAGACTGTTGGAAAGGATTGTTATAACTAAAGGTAAAACATGTCAATAAAGCCTAGAATTAAGTACCATCCTGAATTGTAAAAATAAAACAAGTGAGAGAGTGTGAGAAAGAGGTATGAATCCACCAATAAAGTAGTAATAACTCCTGAATAAAGTATACTGCAGTCAGTACAGAATGAAATGAATGTGACAGGCAGAACCAAACAGCAACATGTGTTGAAAACAGTACTGCAGCTGGAATGTGTGTCCCAAAATCTGGATATGTTGCTCTCAGTCTGCAATATGCAGATAGTATGGTTGTCTGAAATACCAAACATCCACAGTTGATTATAGCTATATAAAGCAAATGTAGCAGGATGATGTAGCTGAACAGAGCCAGATATGAATGTGTATGAATAAATATGAAATATATATTGATGTAGCAGTAACATTCCTATCACCAACCTGAAGTAGTTATCACATAGGAAACTGTAGGCAGAACTGTAGTGTGTATATATCTGCAGCTAGTATAAATGTACAGCATATGTATTGGTATTTGAAGTTGTTAATTACATATTTCTTCACCCTACCCTATAACCACAAATAATCCATTCCACATGAAATTGGTATGTGCAATCACAATTAACACCCCTGAACATTTGTCCTGTTGGTTCATACATATTTGCATGTACATTGATGCATCTGCCCTGTTCATACATCCAAACCTGATGGCCTGTTGCCATCAATCAACCCTGCATGTTGTTGGATTGTGTATTGCTGTTCAAACTATACATGTGTTATGCTTGCTGTTCAATGGCTTGAATTTATAGTTGTTTGGTTAATGGGAATGCTAATGCATGCTGTTACAACTAATTGTGAATGGTATTGTATGTTACTAACCCAAACTGTCATAACATAATGCAAAACATAGGATGACAGGGAAGGTGGGTTCCAGTGGACCCACCTCTCCCACCTCAGCTGGCAAGTGCACCTGGCAGTAGTGCCCAGGCCGGACCCTCCTCCGGTGGCCCTGTGCCACCTGTGGGTGGAAGCACTGCAGGGGATGGGGCTCGTCCCCCCTCTGCAAGCGTGGCTGGAGGAGAACATCCACTCACCCTCCGTAGTGTCCGGACTGTGGTGCGTAGGGAGATCCGGCATGCTGTGCTTGGGCCCCTTCGCCAGCTTGAGGCATGGGTGGCACAACTCACGGGCATGCCTGCTGCTCGGCCTACACAGCCCCCAGCACAGCCCCATCCTGGGCAGTGAAGGCACAGTGGCAACTGCCCATGGGTGGGGATCTCAGTTCCACTGTTGCCATCTGTGGGCTCATGGGCTCGAGATATCCAAACATCCGTCCCCGTCAATTGTGTAACCCCCCCACATGTGTCATACACTGCCCCTGTATGCATCTTGTTTGCCTTGTCTGTTAACCTACCCAACCTACCTCCCCAGCTATACTGACTTCCTGTACCTGACATACCACTCTCACCTGAAAAAAAAAAAAAAAAAGGGCACTCTGTACCCACAAAAATATTATGCCCCATACATAGCTGGCCATTTTGCACACATGTCTGCTGGACATGTAAACTGGCAATTACAATTGGCTATACAACAAGTATTATTGTTGTCCTTACACCTCTCTCAGGGGTGGAAGGTTTCAAATGTCACACCAAATTACAAACATATGCACAGCTGTTGCTGATGAAGAAATGGGCAGCTATGGGCCTTACCTACATCCCTCCTGCAAAACTCGAGCTTGTTTCCCTACTGTCCTACCCTCTTTGTGACCCATTTTTCACCACTTTCCTATCTCCCCATTTTCTTTTCTTTCAAATAAAATAGCGTGGGTGTGCACAAGAGTAAGTACTTTTAAGCAGTAGTAAGCGGGTGTGTGCGAAGCTAAGCGGCAGTGCGCATGCGTCACCTCCGCGCAAACCAGTGCTAACCCACTTACAACTGCTTAAAAGTGCCTTAGTCACTCTGAATGACAAGGCCTGTAGTTTTCTCAGCAGCAAAATAAAATACCTCCCTCAGTCTGGAACTGAGGACCTTGGAAACACTAGTCTGCATGACTTACCACTAAGCCATGAGTGCTATACAAGAACATTGTGCTGAAAGAAATATATCATAAAATAGTAGGAATTAATTTAAAGGGAATATACAAGTCTAGTACACAAAGCATGTCATGTATATTTACTGTCAAATCTAGTGGATTTGTAAAATAGTACTGTGTGCTGAGAAACAGTCATGCTAGTTGGTAGCTAATAGGTAATAATGTCACAGTAGCATCTGGCAAGCCACACACATACTCAGAGCAGGATAAACACAGCCATAGTTGAATAGTTAAGAGTTCAGACATAACAACTGTGACTGAGTTACAGGGATGTCCCTGATGTGAAAACAAATGTCAACTGTGCCCCACTGACACCCTGCCAAATGTACTAACAGTAGCTTACAGAACAACATGCATTGCAGTGTCTACAACACAGCCTGAAATATGAGAGACATACCAACCCTTACACTCACAGAACAGTGTCCACAGCAAACCAGCATGGTCCCCACCCTGATAATCTGAAAGGGCTACGCCTACCTAACAGACCTTTTTATAGCACAGGCCTGTAATCACAGTGAGAACTGCAATCACTACACAACAGACTGCATGCAATTAGTAAATGCTGGCTAACAATTGGTGCAGAGGCCATCACATGGACATGTGCAGATACCTACAAAATCATCCTGTACTCCCAGTCCACACATGCAATACTGTCATTGCACCCGCTGGAGGTAGAGAGAGAGAGAGAGAGAGAAAACAAAAAAAAGAAAGAAAGAAAGAAAGAAAGAAAGAAAGAAAGAAAGAAAGAAAGAGAAAGAAATAACAAACCTGAAACATCAAGGCAAAGAGGCAGACAGCAGGCCAAGCAACTGCAAGCCTACACAAACAGCTGCAACAAACACAGGTAATGTAAAGTACTACTATAATACTCTACATACTGTGAACCCTCCAGATGTGTTATTGGTCTGTATCTATGTATATGAAGATGTGCATAGGGACGGGGACATACTGAAACTGTCACTGAAGGCTCCACATACATATGTATGTGACGGTAGCTATGTACACATAGCAATGTAGGTTGTAGTGCAATGTACAAGTAGGTGATACAGTAATGGGTGTTCAGCAGTACGTTACTGTGTGTATACATATGTGGACCTAAAAAGGAGTATATATATATATATATATATATATATATATATATATATATATATATATATATATATAACGTGTATACGTATGTATATCGAGATATGTATGTATATATATATACATATATATATATATATATATATATATATATATATATATATGCATATGTGTATACATAGATAGAGAGGGATGTAGAAATACATAGATATAGTTTCACAGTGGCATAGTTTAGTACTAGGCTATCTGCAGACAGTGTATAGAATAGATTTAGAAACCTGCGCCTCTGTATAGTATTGACACAGTGAAGACCCCCCTACATAATAGCATTAGTGTACTGTGCCTCTGTCTAGTAGTGACACAGAGAAGACCCCTGCTGTAAACCTATGATCTCCCATCCACTTGTCAAGAATGCACATGAAGAGTGTCAGTGAGGGTCTCTGCCTAACATGAACTGGGATCCTGTTCCACAGTATGGGAAGCCTCTTAGTGATGGATCTGTCCCTACAGTATGTCCTATTCATATGTGTGCTGAGGTTTAAATCCATAGCTGTCGTGCTTCTGATGGATTTGGATTGTATGAGGTGGAACATGTCCATCACTACCAGATTGGACATGGCCTATTACATCAGGCACAGATCACCCCTACGTAGGTAGTATGCTATGGAATAGAGCATGAGTTACGTTAGTCTGGCAGCATATGACAGTTGTTGCAGACCCTTGATCCACCTGGTGATCTTCTCATGGGGTCCCCCTAGCTGTTGCAAGTGCCAGGTGAGGTACATACCAAATGGGGCATAGCACACAGTCATGGGCCTGATAAGGGAGGAGTATAAAGGGTACAATGACCCCTTTTGATGTGGATGTGAATCCCTTCATGATAAGGTGGGCAAGGTAGGAAGTCCATCCAACCACTTCGACAATGTGGGTGTCAAATGAGAGGTCAGCATTGCACAGTGTCACCAGGTCTCCAATTACTTTGTCTGTACTCAGTGGGTTATTGTCTATGTGATAATATGTAGGTACCTTGTCCATCCAAAAGGGTATGAGTATACATTACGTGGCATGCAGTGTCAGGCCATGACTCCGCCACCAGTTGTTGGTGTCCGTGAGGCCTGTCAGTAGGATGTATGTGTCAGCAGGTGTATTGCCTATGGCGCCTAGTATGCAGTCATCTTTGAACACTGTCAGCCACTACCCTCCCATGTCTGCTTCCACATCTGAGAATGATATGCCGAACATGAGTAGTCCCAGGACAGAGCCCTGTGGGACACCACATGTGACTGGCTCTGAGTCTGACATGGCACCAGTGAGGTTGACTATAGGGTTTCTATCCATTAGCTGGTTGTCGAATGCTGTAGGCAAGTCCAGGTAGGCTGTATGGACCGCTAAGCCTTCAGCAATGGCTATAGTTACTGATTTGAAAAGGTCAACCAGGTTCATAAGGCAGGATCTGCCCTCTACAAAGCCAAACCGGGTGGGATCAAGTGTCTAAGTCCCCAATGTCTCTGTGTATAGGTACCATAATGATCCTTTCCATAGTGTTGCAGACCAGGCTGGTTAAGCTTATGGGGCGGTAGTTACCAGGGTCTGTAGAGCTGCCTCATGTGTGGAGTTTGACTACTCTTGCTGTATGCCAGTGTCCAGGTACATATGCTGTAGTAAGGCTACGGCTGAATAGCATGTAATGTGCATGTGTAAGCTCCTCTTGCAGTTCACGTAGCATGCAACCTGCAATACCATTGGGTCCTATTGCTGCTGTGTTTACAGCTCCACTGAGGGTGGTTCCCAGCTGGACATCTGAGATGACAGGAAGGTTACAGTCAGCTGGGATAGATAATTCCACATGTGTGGGTGAGGGAGTGTAGAAACCTGCACTGAACCTGTCTGCCAGACTGTTGGCATTATCTGTGTGTTCAGTGTAGCATATGTCACTGTGAACTAACTGTGAACACAACTGAGGGTTCCCACCCAGGTGTGTAACATAGCAGAGGAAGGCCTTGTGGTTATCTGTAGTGACCATAGCGATGTCCCTCTCATTGTTGGCCTTGCATGTTTGTACGACAAAACCTATCTTTCTACTACTGCTGATGAGAGATGCCGTAGCTCTATGGAAGTATGCTCTGCCGTGCAGTAGCTACCATCTGTTGTTATACAAGTTGTTCAATGCTGGGGTCCACCAGACAGGATGCCTGCCCTTGGTGGAGAGGGTCATGGTTCCATTTGTGATTGCATGATCCATGCATTCTTGGAGATGTCTGTAGAAGCATATGTGAGGGTGTCTGCATTGTGGGAAGTGGATTACACTGGCCTAGTGGGCATTAAGGATACCAACTCAGTTATAAGACATGTAAAGTTGGCATATGAGAGGTTTCCTACTGTAGTCTGTTGTGTTGTGGGGAGGTGGGATATGTATATCCAGGGTGATTAGTCTGTGGTCAGATGTGACTAGTGAGGGGTATACTTCCAGTGTGTAGCACATTGTCCCCATGTTTGTGATGATCAGGTCTAGTATATTATCTCCTGTTGTGGGAGAGGTGACTAGCTGTTTCATTGCATTTGACATAGTGAATTCCGGGAACCTTTGGACTAGGGTGTTTGGGGTAGAATAATACACCCAGTGTATGTTAGGGTAGTCGCACTATCCCAATATGATGGTGTGTGGTGGGACATTCATATCCTCCAATTTCTACAGGAAGGCCAACTGTGGTCCCTGAGATCGGGAGGGTGGTCTGTAACATGCTACCAGTTGTATAGCAGGTTTGCCTATGGTTATCTGCACCTGGATGGTCTGTGATGCTTCATGTGTTGCCACTAACCTGGAGGTGTGTGTGTCCTCCATGAATATGGACACACCCCCTCCCTTTTTGTTTTGTCCCTAGTCCTGGGGCCAAAATGCATGATACGGGATATAGCCTGGTACCGCTGGTGTGCTCTCAGGAGCCTTGAACCAGGTTCTCACTTACTGCACAGACATCAAGATTGGTAGAATATGTATGTACAGATATATGTAATACACACATACATATATAGATATCTGTACAGACTTACACGTATACAGATAGATCTGACTGACAACAGATATGTCTGTATATGACTATCTCTCTCACTCTCTGTCCCACCCCCTCACACTCACACTCACCCTGTGTCTCTCTCTCACTCTCTCCCCACATCTATATGTATATATCTACATCTATATATACATATGATATATACATATATACACACAGATATATATCCATATACAGATATAAATATATCAATACATATATATATATATATATATATATATATATATATACATATATAGACTGTGTGAGGCACATGTGTGCAGATGTCTTGCTACAGGTGCCTGGTGTCACAGGCATGGAGTGAACACCAGTGTGGATACTGGAGTACCATACCCCATTCAAAAACACTGACACCAGTAACCACCACATATGTACATGCCTGCCCACCACTGCATGTGTCAGTGGGGAACAGGGTCAACAAGTGTACAATAGGCTCCACATAGATACACACAGTGGCACACTAGTCCTGTAATACCTGTACATGGAATGTGTCAGTGGACATGGTGTGTCAGCTATGGACATGCAGGTCACTGTACCCCTCTACACCCCACAATGTCCTACACGGTATGTACCTCCCATGACAGCTACAGATATTGTGAAGGACACAGACATATGCAAGTAATTGTGTCAATGCACTCAAACACCACAGAGCGCACACAGACTACCTACATAGAGGTTACCACTGCTGGATATACATAGTTCGGTCACACCCATGACAGTTGTCTCCCAACCATGGTAACACCTCCAACATCCACAACACAAATTACCTACATCTGTCATCCTTGTCACTGCAGTATAGAGCACATGGTGGAGGTACGGGACCCTACCCACAGATATGACATACCCTGTAGTAGACCACACAGAATTAAGAAGCAAGCCTCCTCATGAGTAGATGTCAGATATACCCATGCTGAATGTTATGCTGATAGGTAATATGCCATATGAGTCACCCTGTGTAACTGTTTGTAAGGAGCAGGTACAATCATAACACATGTGTCACAAGGGGCAGGATAGCATAACAGTATGCTGCTGTAGGCCCAGGGCCAAAAGCACACCACCTACCTAAGACACAATGCACACCCATGAACACATTGCAAATTAAATATGTGAGGTGGAATGAGTGTGCCAGTGACTGGGTGCATGTTGTGTACTGGTGTGATTGCTCACCATGACTGTCTGTCTGTCATGGTAGTGTGTGCCCTTGGTGTGAGGCCAGAGACAGGTGTGTGGGGTATTGTGATCAACACATACTACATTGCCATATGTTGTGCTGTGTTACCCTGTATGTCACTGTGGTGTAGGTAGAGTTATGGCAAATAAGAGTAGTGTGCAGTACCAGTGAAATATGTAACGTGCATTGTGTGCATTGCATGAGCTGATAATGTTCCCCATACAGTACCTTGATTCAAACCCCCAGTGTGAGGTTGTGTATTGTACCTGAAACAGTGTGTTGACTGCTGCAGTATACTAGTCTGTTGTATGGAGTGTGCCAGGTACTGTTGCACAGTTGTCGGATGAGCACTGATATCTGGTCATGTACATGTGTATCCCCCAATAGACAGACAGATGCTATATATGGTGCCTAAGTTATATCACTGCAGTCAAGTATAATGTGTATTATGTGTGCTATAGTCTGCTGACAGATATTGCTGACATATTTCCCTTCTCCTTTTCAGGGACATGTTTCACCAGCGGAACCCAGTCTACTCCGCTGCAGAAGAGGAGGAGATACACCAGAGCTTGGTGCGGGATTTCACTGTACTCTTTTCCTGCACCAGCCAGAACCAGCAGGAGAGGGCTGCACTGTGGCAAGACCTGGTCCGTCTGGTAAATGACATAGGCACACATAACCGGACATATGAGCAGGTACGCCAACACTGCAGTGATTTAATTAGAAATGTCCGTCAGCGTGCATCGGATATCCACAGGCAGCAGCTTGCCACAGGTGGTGGGGTGGCTAGACATCCCCCCCTCACCAGACTGGAGGGACTACTCCTGAGTGTTGTGGCTCCAGCACAGCAGCAACAACATCAGCATACATGTGTAATGATGGAGGCTGGAGCCACACAGCAGCAGGACACAGAGTGTGCAGGTAACATGCCATGTGTACAGTGACCATTCTGTACACTGTTAGGTTATGCATGTGTGGGGTGTGTCCTCGATTTGTAGCTGTTATCTTGGTAATTATTGTGCATTAGTGATAACCTCATTATCTGCAGTACACCTGTGGAAGCTAACTGTTGCACTACTGAACTGTAACATGCCCACAGTATCAATGGCACAGTTGTGCCCACTGATGATAAATGTCTCTTTCCGCAGGTCCCTCTGGTGTAACAGCAAGGCAGCCTATCCATGCTGGTGAGTGTGTAATACCATTACCTTTACCACTCTGTATACTAATAGTAATAATAGGCTGAAGCAGTAGTGCTATGTGTTTGATTGCAGGTGTGTTTGTGTCTGTGGGTTGATATCTCATATACTGAGGTGTGTGCATGTGTGCATGTGCCCATGTGCCCATGTGTGCATGTGTGCATGTGCCCATGTGCCCATGTGCGCATGTGTGCATGTGTGCATGTGTGCATGTGTGCATGTGTGCATGTGTCCATGTGTGCATGTGTGCATGTGTGCATGTGTGCATGTGCCCATGTGCCCATGTGTGCATGTGTGCATGTGCCCATGAATGCATGTGTGCATGTGCACATGTGCGTATGTGTGTATGTGTGCATGTGTGCATGTGCCCATGTGTGCATGTGTGCATCAGTTGGGCATTGTGTACACATTGTAAACTGTTTTTCCTGTCTTACTCCCACAGGTTCTGGTGCTGCTCTGGTGTCATGCAGCAGGGAACCTGAATCAGCTGCTGTGGATAGTGATGATGATATCTGTGTAATGGCACAGGTAGGTGTGCCAGGGTCCATCATTGGTCAGCCAATTGACACTATGCAGCTGTCGACCCCATCAATGCGCACAGTCATCCTGCCAATACATCCTTTATCACCAATGTCCCTAGGTGATGGACAGGATACAGTGGGCTTTGACCAGGGTAATGTGGTACCGGTGGCACATGCATCCCCACACTGCAGCCATGGCCAGGGCCCTGACATGGTACCACACAGGCAGACGTCCATGGGTTCTCGTGGGAGCATCCGTGGGCGTATCGCCCCTGTTAGACGTGCCCACAGAGGTCTTTCAACCCCAGCTATGTTTCGGGCTGTAATGCAGGCACAGTCACGTATGGAACGGTACACCAGACAGGGTCTGAGGGAGCTGAGAGCATGTCGCACAGCCATGAGTGACAGTATGCGTGATGTTGCGGCTGCCATCTGCAACTTCACCGAGGTCATTGACAGACATTGGGGGGACACATTAGATCTGTTCCACAACTATATGTCCATGAGCCAGGGCAATGGTGGACGGTTGAGGCGTCGGCGTGGCCGTATGCCAGCAACAGCAGCAGCTGGCAGCCGTCGCAGATGACAACAGGGCTGCGGCCACTCACATAGTGCCAGCAGCAGCCCCAGCAATGCTGGGTCTGTGCTGTCATCAGACCGCCCCAGGAGACCACGTGCACATGGTGCTGGACAGTCCTAAAAGGGACCTGTCTCCAGTCAACGAACACCTGCTTCTGATGACAGTACCCAGTCTGGATTGGTACCTGATACGGTCCGTAGCACCCCTGCCAGGCACAGGTACCATGTCCGTGGCCACAGACAGTGATCTGTATGTCCTGGCAGGTACAGTCTGTGGCTGTCCACAAACACCTGTATATGGCAGCCATGAGGTGGGACTGTGTGCATTCATACACACATGCAAAGTGATAACACCTAGGGCTACCGCATACACGCACACACTGTATCAACATTGCCCCATCTTGTACTGCTGTCCCTCACCAACACACACACACAGACATGTCAATTGGTTGTATCAGTGGCAGACTCAGGCATACCAGATACACACCCTGTGCATATGATGAAACTGTGCCACCTCCTGCAATCTGTAAGATCGGTGCAGGAACAGGTTAACATGGTGCTGATGCACAGGGTGACTACATAGACGTATTGTAATAGTATGATGTTGACAACAGTACAGTGTAATTATAGCATTGTGGGTATATACCAGCATGCCTGATGCAGTTACAGTATGAATTTCATTGTATTGTTTTGTACATCCATACTAATTACCACAGTGTTCTGTCTGCACATCTTTGCATACTGGTGGTGAGGCTGTGAAGGGATGGCCACCTACATAGGTAGCACAGGGGATAGAACAATGTACATATTGATACTCAATGATGGCCATGTCAACTGCGAGTTGCATGCTGTCCACACACGACTCTGCAATGCAGATGTTTCAGGATGTTGATATCTGTGCAGTACTATGCAGCAGGTTCAGGGCTCACAAGAGCACACTAGCACTACAAGGTCACACCTCATACCATGCATAACAGCACCAAAACACAGAACTAACTATGACAGGAGGGAGAGTGTCCATAGATGTCAAGGATACTGTGGTGCCAGGACAGGTAGCATACATCATACTATGTCTGGAACTGCTGAGTGAGGGCTCAGTGTCTGTTATTTGACATGTGTATTATTACAGGTATGAGCACTTGGGTATCAGGCCAGTTATTCAACATTACAAAGGTACGTGGTCTATACAATTGTGGGGGTTGTGGCTGGACCCAGCCCGTCTGACCTGGGAATGTCTGGGTACTGGCTTAGAGTGCCTGCATATATGCACTGTTACATACTGGAAGTCATACACCTTGTTTGTTGTAGCATAGTCTACATACAGGCCTGCTGACTGTAGCTTTGTTTGTATGCATGTTTGCCTGTTATGTTCCTGAAACACTGTTTCCACCTGCGGTGCAGATATACAGTGCCTCTGTGGATCCCTAGTGACATCTGTGTTGCTTACTGTACTGATGTCCATGTGTCACTTGACAGAACGTCACTGTTTGTCCTGTTTGCATGTAGCTTGCCTGTAACACATTGCATATGACGTACCTCACATTTGCTCAAGACAACATTCATATATGCCAGCGCTAACAATTCAGGAGCACTACACCCTCACATAGTCACCTTGCAAACCTTGTTCCCCATTGGCCCTATGTGTCGTTACTTAGTATGGGAGTCACAATGCTATGGTAGCATGTGCAAAGGTCACCTGTTGATCTACTCTCAGGTCCAGTTGGTGAATCTGTGAGTCATGTGGCAATGTTACAGCTGCCTCATTTACACAGACAACCCTCTCCCCTTCCCATACATGTACAACACATGTGAGAGTTGCAACCACATCGCCAAACTGGGGGCTAAGCTCTGTTTACACAGCACTGGCATTCCCTGTCAGGTGGAGTGGGATACTACAGTGAATACAGTACCAGTCTCCCATAGACCTGCCACGACCACAATCCAAACACAGACACACACAGCTACATTATTGGGCTCTCAGAATAGCATCCTGCCTGAGCAGTGGACACCTGCAAAGCAGACACACAAGCAAACATTACGCCAGAGCAGAGCACATGCGACACATAGCTCACAAAGCCTGCTCACAAAGCCTGTCTGCCAAACAGTGTCTGGCCATACGGCTAGACAACACACCTGCTACGGTTGTATGAGGTACCTCTAGTGACATGTACACGGTGGTCCTGCTCCCAGGCTGAACAAGGTGACGGTCATGCTGAGCTGCCCATCGGGCACTATGATCCACCACATTACACAAGCAAAGCAGTCACTCCAAGGCATGTAGCAGTATGACTCAGTCATTGTCTGTGCCAGTGTGTATGACCTCTGACGCACCTCCCTGGACTACATGTTAGGGGACATGGAGGGGTTCTCTGAGGTTGTGGCACAGGCTGGTATGACCCTGGCTTTGGGTAGCATCTCAGCCTCAACATGAATGCTGCCACAATATGTAAACAGGATCATCTGTTTCTGCACTTAACGTATCTTTCAGTGACATCTAAAAGGGGATCCAATGCCTGTCAGTGTGGGATTACATGCTGGACATGCCACATTGCTTTGCTTGGGACAGCTTGCACCTGTCACCCATGGGCTGTTGTATATTGGCAGAGGCTGTTGCTACACACATACTGCCTTTGTATGCAAGGCTGACATTACATAGCCACCTACACAGGTAGCACACGGGATGGGATACTAATAGCAATGCTACTCAACAGCAGCAGTGTAAACCTCAAGATGCATGCAGTGGAAACTGTCCTTAGCATGGGGTACAGCAATATCCATGCAGTAACAGACTCCTGGTACAAGGCTCCCAGGTGCACACCATCAGTGCCAGGTCATTCCTGATACCATGCTTGTCATCCCCTACACATGCACCAAAACAGAACAGGGGGGATGTATCCAAAGGCACCTCAGATACACACACCCCAGGTTGGTGGCACTGCACAAAGCATCAGAGCCTCTCCATGTGCAACACACAGTGGGTTAGACTGCCTTCAGGTTCATAGCCTGGCACACACCACACTCCCATACCCAGGAAACCCACTTGGCCTTCCTGACAACACTGGGAATATGACGGTCTCTACACACACCATTATATGGTTGTACTGCAACTACCCAAACATACAGTGTGAGCATTATTCTAGCTGCAAGGCCCTATCTGAAGGTGTCTTATCATTCATTCCCTGCATTGCTATGGAACAACTTGTTACCACTCCCACAAATGGTGACAACATGCTGCACCTGTTCATCACCAACATGTGGACTATATGCTCCAGACCAATCATGTATCCCTCGCTGGTGGGATGACACCATCTACAACCCACACTGTATAGTCACATACCACATGCAGCCCCTGCACAGAACACCCCAGTCATACAGTTGTCTGATGCATATTCCATGTATTCACATGAGGCAGGCTTCGGACATGGGAACTCTTGCAGTTCACAGGTACATATGTGTAGGTGGCACACACATACATCATGTGTGCATTGACATTACTGATATAATGTATGTCATGCAATATTGGGAACAACACCCCACACACATGGACAAACTGTGTGACAAAATTACACATGGCATTTGTAGGATACAAACCCCTACCTAACTATGTTAGATCACTTGTGAGAGTCGCATTAGCAGAGCACACTATTTGTATTACTGGGGGGATTGCTTTCTCCTGCTATACTTATAGGGTGCTGTCATCATCAGTATTTAGACAGTGGAATATGCAGCATGTTTTGTGTAATACTAGTTGCCAAAAGGGACATTTCTCATACACATGGAATTGAACACAGTATTCCCCCATACACACACTGGGCACTTGCAGGATTCAAACCCCTAACTATGTTATGACACTAGTGAGAGACACATTAGCAGAGCGCGCTATTTGCATTACTGGGGGGATTGCTTTCTCCTGCTATACTTATAGGGTGCTGACATCATCAGTGTTTAGACAGTGGAATATGCAGCATGTGTTGTGTAGTAAAAGTTGTCAAAAGGGACATTTCTCATACACATGGACTTGCACACACTACTCCCCCATCCACAGTCACACACACACTGGGCACTTGCAGGATTCAACCCCTACCTAACTATGTTATGACACTAGTGAGAGACGCATTAGCAGAGCCCGCTATTTGCATTACTGGGGGGGGGGTTTGCTTTCTCCTGCTGTACTTATAGGGTGCTGACATCATCAGTGTTTAGACAGTGGAATATGCAGCATGTTTTGTGTAGTAAAAGTTACCAAAATGGACATTTCTCATACACTTGGCATTGCACACACTACTCCCCCATACAGAGTCACACACACACTGGGCACTTGCAGGATTCAAACCCCTACCTAACTATGTTATGACACTTGTTAGAGATGCAGTAGCGGAGTGCACTATTCATATTACTAGATATGATTTCTGCTCCTGACATATGTATAGTGTGCTGACATCATTATGGATGAAGAGGTATGTACATCTGTTACTATCCATCAGTAAGGGGAGAGCATATCTATGCATTAACTTTGCACAGGCACAGTGGCCTACTGTACTGTGGAGGCAGATGCCAAATACACTGTGGATAGCCTTCTGTATTCCCTAGGGACAACGGTCAGGTATTGCACTCTATGGCCATATGTTTACCTGTCAGATGCATGTATCTGTTGCTCATATACTGTTTGTGGGTCTTTATTGCCATAGCCTTCCCTATCTCTATAAACAGCGTGTGTACTGTGGGAGATGTTTGCATATGAGTGGGATCCAGTACTTTACTTATGTCTCTGTTGTAACTTCACTGTGTACACTGGGCAGATGTCTGTATTGTGGGAGGTTCCTGTGTTAACACATAGAAATGCCAGATATGTGTGTGCACCTGCTGAACTGTGACATGGCCTAAGTGTGTGAGCATGCCCAGTTCACAGTTTTATGGCTTCGTGACTGCCACATCTCATTTATCTAAGTGTGCGAGCATGCCCAGTGTGACCTTTCCTTATGTTTGGATCTGTGGACCACCACATTTCTGTGTGTGGACGCCATCTATATATCACATGTACAGTTGAGTGTTGGACATCAGGTTGTGTTCTTACTGCCCAACTGCTGTGTGTCTGAACCTAACAGGCATTATGCTGTGCCTGCAGGGTCGCCATGGGATAGTTTGCATACAGTTGTCATCATCCTTTCCTGCTAACCAAACAGTTGTATTGTTGTATAGTGTACTAGTGCAAAACTTTCACTGTGGTGGACAGTATAATTGGTTTCAGTCCTATCACTGCTTGTAATGTTTATACTGAGCACACCAGACTGGTTGAGGGCCAGTTGTGCAGATACGACCATGTTGCATTTTGTTCGGATATGGACAGCTTAGTACATGATTGTCCGACATTGTTAATGTATTCCACAACTTGTGTGGACAGTGACAAACAATGGCCATGTGCCCTAGTCCATTTGTAATGCTAGTCAGAGAGTGTTTGTCCTTCAAAACACATTTACTGGTGTTTGCCATGACATATGTCACGGTTAGTGTGCTGTGCCTCTGTCTACCCATGACATACAGGTGATATCCAGGGTACACCTGCCATCACCCATCCAGTCATCATGATTCCTCTGGATGACAGTCACTGAGGGACTCCCTGGATATCCTGTAGTGAGAGTTTAGTCGTGAGTGGAGTGAGCTTCTGGGTTGTGGACCAATCAGTACAGCATGTCCTGTTTATGTCTGTGCTGGGGTTCAGGCCTGTCAGCTGCATAGGTCACCAGCATTCAGTGTTTACATGGTGCCAAATGTCCATTGATACCAGGTTGGTCAAGCCTCTATACATCAGGCACAGTTCACCTCCAGCCAGGCAGTATGGCACTGTGTGGAGCTGCAGTTACTTTACTCAGGCGACACATGGCATCTGTTACAGCTCTGCAATCCTCCCGGTGGGGTATTTGTGTGGTCATTCCAGTTGCTGCAGGTGTCTGCTATGGTACATCCCTGAAGGGCCATTGTACACAATTGTGAGGCTGCTGATGGATGACTGGAGAGGCACATTGACCTACCCTAACCAAGCTGTGCTCACCTTCATGATTAGATGGGTATATGGTATGTTTCTGTAACCACTACAGACACATGGTTGTCACATGCAGGATATGTGTCACCTTTTGTCCCCAGGTCTCTTATTGCTCCTGATGTACTTACTGGGTTAACACCTATGTGGTAATTTCTGTCCATGTACTGTGTTTCCACAGGGGTTGACTATACCCTATTCTGCATTTAGCTTGTTGACATGGCTGTGGCACCACTTGTGTGTTTCTATGTGTGCCTTTTGTATGTTGCTTGTGTCAGCTGGTGGGTCCGATATGGTGGCCAGTTTGTCGTCCTCTGCAAACCTGTTCAGACAGAGTCCTTCCATGTTGGCCTGTACCTATGTGACATATATAGCATACAAGAAGGTTCCCAGGACCATGCCTTGTGGGATGCCAGTTGTACCTGGTTTGCAGTCTGCCATGGCTACAGCATGTCTGCCAGGTCAGTTCTGTCCTTGAGCTGGTTTGCAACCCATCTACTTGCATAGGGGTTTATAGTTAGGCTGGTGAGCTTATCTGTACCGCCAACTAGGGTATTGTATGGAAGGGTTTAGCAAGGTCCAAATAGGATGTGTGATCGACATTCCCCACATCACTGGGCTTGGTGCATGTTTCACATGAGTCAGACATGTGTACGGGTCAGGATCTGCCCTATGACAGCCACACTGGGTAGGGTCCAATGTCTGTAGTTACCTAATCTTGTTATTCATGGGATCCATGATCATCCTCTACATTACTTTTCCAACCAAGATATTCGGGGTTGAGGGGTGATAGTTTGCAGTATCCACTCAGGCACCCCCATTGTGGTGTGGGACCACTGTTGCTGTACACCGCTCTTTGGGTACATATCCTGTGGTAGGACTGATAGTGCACAGTAATGCTATTTGCTGTTCCATTCTTCTTACAGTACTTGTTGGACACAACCCAGGACACCATCTGGTACCATTGATGCTGTGTGCTGTGCTTTGTGGATGCTGGCTGTTACCTCAGCATCTGCAATGTCGGGGGGCCAGCACTCTCCAGGGATAGATATTTGACAGTTAGGTGCTGGTTGGGAGTTTGCAAAGAATCTGTCAGGTAGGATGTTGGCAATGTGTGTGGGTTTGGTGTATTGTTTGTGATATTAGGGTGCTGCAGAGCATATCTGTGGATTACCACCATGGTTCCTACCATCAGGTAGGACAGCTGTGTAATAATCCTTTGTGTCCTGCACAATTTGTATCATCATAGGTTCATAAGTTCATACTAGGCTATCTGCCCTGGCCTTGTCTGAGCACGGACAGACTGTGTGTGGGTCTCAACACCCCTTGCAATGTGCATATCATGCCCACGTAGGGTTTACTTTCCTAGATGTGACACAGGGATGGCCCCCAGTGTACACCTGCTATCTCCCATGCACTTCAACGGATTTCTCTTGTTGAGTTTGTGTGTGGAGCTCAGCCTATCATGGACTGGGATTCTGTTCCAGAGTGTCCTGAACCTCTGGGTTATGGATCTGTCTCTCCAGCACATCCTATTAATCTATGTGTAGAGGTTCAGATATCTCACTGTGGTGTGTCTGCTGGATTTGAGGTTTCTGCAGTGGAGCATGTCCATTCATTCTGGATTGGGCATGGCCTTGTACATCAGACATACATCACCTCTGACTGTGCGGTATGCTTCTGAATTGGGCTGTGGTTTCTTCAGCCAGGCTGCAGATGTCCAATGTTTGGACCCTTTATCCTGTTGGTGGGGTACATTTGGGGTCTTTCTGACTGCTGCATGTGTAAGGTAAGGTACATGCGGACTGGGGCATAGTTGTCACGTATGGGCCTGATAAGGGAAGGGTATGGGGCACAGTGACCTCTGTAGCTCTACATGTGCATCCTTTCATATTAAGGTTGGCAATATAGCAGGTCTTCCTGGCCACCTTGGCAATGTGTGTGTCACGTGACAGGTTACCATCCACTTATGTCCCTAGGTCCATGACTACTTCTTCCATACATAATGGATTGCCACCTATGTCATACTTTGTGTGTGCCTTGTTTGGTATTTGTTGGGACATTCATACTCTGATGTGTCTTCAGGAAGGCTGGCTGGGGTACCTGGGTTTGTGTGTGGGGTCTGTAGCAGGCTTCAAACAGGTACACAGTTTGAGAAAGTGTTACTCGCCCGTGGATAGTCCATGCTGCTTCTTGCTGTGGTACCAACCTGGGCGTGTGGTTATTCTTGATAATTACTGGTAGCCACACTCCTATTGTCGTGTGTTCCATGTTTTGGAGCTGTAGAGCATGGTATGAGGCATAACCTGGTAGTATTAGGGTGCTCTTCTGGGCCTTGCCCAGGTTTCTGTTACAGAACACATATTACCATTCTCCATGCTGTGGTGGGTTTGGTCTGCATGCACCTTGCAGGTTAGACTTCTGGCATTGGGTAGCATTACGTCCAGGTTAATATCCCTTGTGCTACCTATGTTGGTGGGTTTGTGTTTCCAGACTTACCTATTCCAGGCACAGTGGGGGTGACAGCAGCCTTTGCCAGTTTCTGTACAGCCAGGTGTGCTGGGTGCATGCCATCCCTAGCAGGTGGGGCATCATGTCTTGCTCGGCATGTCAGCCCAGGCTGTCAGCCATGTGTTCCCCCTTGCTAACAGCAATATCTCAGCCAATTATTGTACTTGATCTTGTTGTCTTCATAGTGTGGCATCATGCTTGGTGAGGGTGAGATGTTAGGTTGGTTCTTCATGTTTGCATATACTAGATGGTGTTACATTGCTTAACACATGGCAATCATGCCTCAGGTGGTGCTGCAGGGCTGCCTCTGTCGGATGCACATACTACACTCCCTGTACATGTTTGAGAGCAAGTTATGTCATTTTAGGCATCCCTGTTACTATATGAGTGAGTCAGAGAGGGGTATTATTCCCAGGGTTCCTACTGAGCCAGTGTATGTGCTATGCGTTGCCTCTTTGCCAAGGCCAGGGCATACCGGGCATGCCTCCTTCTGCCTACTGGGGCAGGCTCAGGTTGTTCCTCCTCTGAGTCACGCTCTGCCTGTGATGGCCTTGGCAATGGTGGGGGGCTGTTTGGCCTGGCTCTATGCTGGTCCTGCTGCAGCTGTTTCCGCAGGATCATATTATGTAGCATGGCACATACCATGACAATTTGGGTACATGTAGTTGGTGAGTACTGCAAAGCTCCACCAGATGTTTCCAGACACTGGAACCGTGACTTGAGCAGCCCAAACATGCTCTATTACATTACATGTTTGTGCGTGTGCCTCATTATGGCGTTCCTGTTCAGGTGCGTGTGCATTTCTGATGGGTGTCATCAGCCACGGCTCCAGTACATAACCTGCATCCCCCACTAGGTGTCCATGTGAGATGTCCCCATTGGCAAATGTCTGGTACAGCTGCGTCAAATGCCAGATATGGGAATCATGGTAGCAACCAGGTCAGCCAGCACACACATTCATTATTATGCCCTGGGCATCACACACGACCTGGCAGTTGATGGAGGGGAAGCCCTTGCGGTTAATGTAGGCCCTACCCCACTCACCGGCTGGTGCTTTAATGCGTATGTGCATGCAGTCTATTGCACCCACTACCTCAAGGTATTCCGCTATTTGCTGGAAGAGACTCATATTGCTGGCCAATACCTCATGGGCATTGGGGAAATATACATGATCACCGACATGTACTGACATGGCATCCAGGAACTGGTGCAGTACCCTGGAGGCTGATGCCTGTGATATCCCCATCATATCACCAGTTGGTCTCTGGAAGGTACCTGTTGCTAGTATTCTTAGGCCAACACATACCTTGGTTTCCACTTGGATGGGTTCCCCTCTGTTGGTTCTGTGTGTGAGGCGTGGCCTGCACAGCTCGACAATTTGCTGCAGGAGGTCTCTGTCCACTCGATAGAGCTCCACTATCTCCAGCTCATGTAACCCGTGGTAGGTGACCCTGGGCCTGTACACTCTTCTCCGTCTCCTCACTGTGGGTTGTCTGGCAGCATTTCCATTGTCAACACCCTCAGCAAGTCTCCTATGTCTCCTTTTGACAGCTATGGCAGCCCCTAGCATGTTTGGTCTGAGTGCAGCTTTTTCAGTTTTCACTTCTACTAGCTTACTCCTGTCTTGCAGTATCTCTTGAGAGAAACATACTGCAATGCTGTTTGCAGTGTTTTAAGTGCTGGGCTGGGCTTGTATTCTGCCTGTGTAATTGCCTGCTTCTAATTGTTTTCATCTGCTACCTCTACAGGTGTTCCCTGCTAGTTTCCTACTATTTCTCCTGCTTCCTTTTCCTCTCTGTTTCCTCAGGGGGGAGCAGCGCGCATACCAGCAAAAACACACTCACAGTGGCTACCACACATGCACACATGCTTACACAGACTAGGATCTGCTTATTCGGGTTAAAATGCACGCACACCAGCGTAAACAGGTTTACAGATCTTTAAACAGGCTCCTATATGCTTACTCTGCCTTACACGAGCGCACTCTGTATTACTCGCGCCTCCCAGTGCGCACACGCACGCATGCACCTACAGCAAGAAACTTTTGTGTTGGCCACAGTGTACACCTTCCATTTCTTGACTTTCCCATGCTTATCTGTTGACACTCCTCTTTTTCTGCTGTGTGATTGATATGTTTCACATACCACTTTGCTCCAATGAGCTTGCTTTCTTCCTGACATTCCCCCCTGTGATGTCACCTATCTCCTACTCTGTTACTCCCCCTTATCTAACTCTTACACTACACGGACTGTGCTCATTTGCTATATGACAGTGTGATTCACTATCCTACCATTCATTTACATAGGATGGTCTACTAATGCTTAGTTACATGTCTTACGCTCAGCTTCACCCCTTAGCAACCACTAGACGGTGGCCATGTTGTTTTTGGTCTGTTATTTGCTGCATTGCAAATCCATGCATTACATAAAACCCACATTCTAACCTTCATTTTTCAGTTTTATATAGCGCAGCCCATTTGCGTGGGGCTGCGCTGCGTTTAAACAGCGCCGATCTCCGAAAAAATCTGATCTTTTTTTTCATCTTTGCATCGGTTTACCATGCCAATGGCCACATATTTGTCCATTGGCATGCTGTCTGTAACATTTGCACACTTTATTTGGAGCTGTCATGGCTCCGTTGTGTTATTTGCAGTAACGTACTCAGTTGTCAACTAAGTACATTTCTGCAACTAACACGACTCTTACACGGGCTGGTTTCAGCTTTGTGGATCGCTAATCTACCTCATTTGCATGCCTTTCAGCTGCAAGTGGGGTGATTAGTATATCCACGCCCTGTCCATGTAAGAGTCATTTTAGCTTTCTCTTACATGAGATTTCGGGCTGTTCCTGGATCGCAATGGCTGCAAGGAGTCTTACACGGCTCTGAGACTCCGTGCAAGCCATCGTGAATCCTGCCCATAATGTTTTATCTTTAATCTAGCAACTGAAAGTACATAATTTTGGTTCTTTCATCTAGCAATGTTTCTTACTTATTTTGCACTATTTACATTTTTACATCATTGCTTGTGCTGTCTACTTATGTTTGCTTGGATCAGTTGATGCATGTTTGAATCTTCTTTAAACTATATGTTTGAACATACCATTGTATGTGCTTTAGTTTTTATTTCTGAAAATAATATTTTGACCAGTTGATTCACTCAAATGAATGAATTAATGAGACAAAGCCCTAAATGTATCCTGTTTTCAAAATAAACGGGGAATATTGCTTTCCCTGAAGAAAGATTCTGAAAGCATGTAGACATGCCAGGAACTGAGGATATTACAAATTATCCATTTACATGAGTAGTTGTCAATTTCCCAGGACAGAGAGTGAATCATCCTCTAGTTAGTCAGTGAAAGGACACTTTTCTATTTGTCTTACAGAGCAAAGCTGTGCTCACCTCTTCCTCTCCAGTAAGGTCATCACATTAAGAAACAATAAAGATCACTTGAATCAGATGTCCTGCAGCCAAGCACCATAAAGACAGAGAGTTGTCTTGTGGTTCTATGTGTTCTACATGCTCAGCTCCTTCCTGCCTCTAAAATGGCCTTTATGATGTTACTACACAAACTCAGTGTTTCCACTTGCACTTCTTTTTTTTTTCAAAACAGGTTTATTGTTTTAACATATAAGAGAAATATCATAAACCACTTGCACTTCTAATAATTTTTCTGTTTCACTTGCCTCTCTTCTTTCTAAACACATTGAATTTATAGTCTCCATTTAGATTAAAGAAAGGATCAGCAAGCACGGGATGTTATGTGATAGACAATGTGAATTTACAAATGAACAATCAAATTTCATGGCAAATTTCTTCCTTGCAATTAAATATACAAGAATGGGGGCTTCTGTATAGAAGTTGGATTGAAGAGATGTCTGGCACAGTCCTCATTGATCCCCACTGTTACTGTACATAATAAGCTTGAACTTATCTTTAACAATGTTTTTGAGGACTTGATTTATTTTCTATCAGTATCATCACTTTCCCATGCTATGTCAGGTGGCAGAATTGTTACAGACCCAATGGTAGCACTTGGGTGCTTTCTGATCAGTGGCAAAACCAAAACCAAAACCAAAACTGAAATCAGATTTAATTTTAATCTCCTGCTGTTCCTACCTATTTACAGTGAATGTGCACATAAGCATCATCCTGCAGATGCATGGCATGCAACTAGTTTAGCCGGGCTCCAGGTTGCAAAGTAGATTCTTATCTAGCAGTCTTCCATTTTGCATGCATCTTGAATGGATACTTTTAGTATAAGAACGGACATTAACAGGACTAATAAGCTAAGTACAATTCATATATTTGTAAAACTTGGTAGTTTAGTTTCACTGACAACTAACTAGCCTTTGATAACCACATATCTATTGTTATTAGGAAATCCTTTTATCTAGCCAGTTTGATCACTACTGCATATCTTTTAGGTTTAAGGAAGTTATCATCCTTCTTGATATCTTGATTATCTGACTCAAAATAGAGTATCATATCCTCTTCAGTATGTACCTGTCTAAACATATGACTCAACTTGAGAGACCAAGGCATTTCCTCACTAGGACAATCAAAGGCTTGTCTTCCTACTTCTAAGTAGACCACCGTAAAGAACTCTCTCTCTTTTCTCTTCTCCTATAGACTCTTGAGGGGATCTCTGTCTAACCTGCAAAACCTAAAAGGATCCAATCTTATGTGACCTCCTGCATTTTCCATGAAACAAAGTGCATCCTAAACACTCACTCAAGAGAAAAAAAAACATTCATTGTATTATAGATAGGACCTACTTGCACAACAGGTATCTCTCCCAGAGAATACATCTTTTATGGAGCAGACTACTGTCAGATGTAATGCAAAGTAGCTCCCTGATGCTGTTTAAGTACAGCCTAGAAAAATAGATTAATTGTTAATTGTAACAAAACTATGGGTCTGACCCCTCAAGCTTTCTTAGAAAGGGGTTGAAACTGGGTATTAAGTATTCATCTTGTTGCATACTAATGAATTTAGATCTTGTGCCTAGGCTACATATGAACCACCAGATCAATAGCCTAGTACTAATCTATGAACCTAAAACACAGCTCAGAACTTAAATCAAAATGCAGCATTGATATACTTAGTCCCTTGCACAGTCCATCTGCGTATTCTTTTTCATCCAGGTTATGTTAGCTAAATCCTTTTCCAGCTCCTTTTGGCTCCTGACATCTGACCATTGGATGCCCCAGGACCTCTCCTCATCCAACAGTTCACTAGATGTACCTTAACCTACCTAGGAAAATTCTGACCCATGTCCCAGGACCATTGAGGAGATTGGGGACCTGGGCTTTCATTATTATGCTACCAAGGATTGTTTTAAGCTAATATCACACCCATTGACTGTGCTCATCTCATCCACAGGGGGTGGTGTGCAATAGGCTCTTCAGCATTTTGGCCATGACTGCACATGTACCTCAGACATGAGCCCTGCTCTCTGTTGTATAATGCACTCAAATCTTTGACCTCCACCTGGTATCTAGTGAGATGGTACATCTAAGAATGCACACCATCTCCAGGATGGTATAAATGCCTCCACAAGGGATCTCGATCTATTCGGCAACATAAATAGAACACATTGGAGGGACAGGTATGTATCCCAAAGAATTCAGATTCTATGGAATTGTCTTTTACTCCACATAAAGCAAAGTGCTTCTCTTATACTATTCAAATGTAATTTGGATGAAGATATGGGTAACCACAAATTCACCACCAGTTTAGGATAATTTTCCCTGCTAGATAGGGGCAACATGTAACTGTCCCAACATATCATTATTCTGTTTGTCTCTTGTTTTTTTGTACACAAAATATAAAGACTAAAAGCTACCATGGGAATATAAGACACTACTTCTTAATCATTCCCTCCAATGGAGCTCTTTTGAATTTGTTCTCTATCTCCCAGTGGGCATGGCCTGATCCTTTTTTAAAAATGAAGTTTTCATCTCATAGTTTAAATAAATGCTCATATTACTAGAACTGAAACTGTTACTAAAAAAATGTAAACAGCAAACTGCTCAGCACAAAGTAACCTTTGCAAACATTGTATTCATTCAAATCTGGGTCTTAAACTGAATTTTATAAGCCACAATAACCACAGTGAATATGAATTATGTAATGTATAAATAGCTCATGATATTTTAGTAACCATTCAAGCAACACACATACTGCTGGCAGCATTTTCTTTATTCAGCTGTGAGCTATCCTACAAGGCTAAGTAGTTCTGTCTCTGTCACTTGACTGTTGAGCTATTTAGAGAAATATGAAAATGATTACAATGCAAATAAATAGTATACAAATAATATTCAGCACCTCTTTATCTTCACTCGACAGATGTCAAATATCAATACAGTTGTATTTGCTATGATGTAAGCTTTAAGATGAAATCTTCTAATACCTTGTATGTAGCATGGTTTTGAAATTGTAAATGCAAATATGAACAGGCAATATAACACACTTAGAGGTGTTAGTAGGATGAAACTGCAACAACACCTAGAGATGTCACTAGACTATAAACATCATCATAGGTAAATAGCCTAGGGAGTACCTATGAACCAATGAACCTGTGATATGAATGCCCATCCTCCCTGCCTGCCCCATCAAGTGATCGAGCCACTAACTGAACCCAGGTCACTTAGCTTTGTCCCTTTACACCATCGGTGAAGCATGTTAGCTATATGCTCAGTAGAACACATTGCCTGATCAGTTTCTTCATTTGGTTGTACCCGCTGGAGTATGACTATAAGTACAGACTACTCTGTCAAGGAGACTAAATGTATTAAACAGACAGGTGCTTTAGGTTTTGCCACATTTTTAATACAAGATCGGGATAAAATATTCTAACTTTCAAAACTTTTTAAAAATAATAATATAAAAAAATGTAGTTTCAGATTAGAACTCTATAAAAAGTTGTATTGATGGCAATGCCACAGTGTCCATCCCCAGTTTATGTTTCTCGGTTGGCTGAAGTCTCTGCAATGCTTCAGAGGTTTAATGGCTCTTGCACCCTTTCTAGCAACATTTTAGTTTACGTCTCATCACAGGTGCAAGCCATCACTCACTGTCATGAACAGCCACCGACCAGCAAATGGGCTGAGGCATAGAATTCATTGAAGTCATGCTCACACATGTCAAATATTTGAAAATTATGGCCTGTAACTGGCCTAGACTTCAGTCACATCTGTGGATACTCATTGACTAAATGTAATTGAATAAACTAATGTCAGTTATCAGAACTGTATCCATTTTATAACTTCTCAGCCTGCAGCTGGTCGTAGCAGAGGATGGAGTGATGAGCTAATTGCTGGAAAATGGTATATGAGTGACTGATCAATTTAATGTGTACCTTCTCAAAATACTTCCTTGGCATACATGTCATATCTGGCAGTCGAGCTCACTGAATATTCATTTGAATAACCACAACTCAGCCAGCCATGCAGCTAATAGCTTTTGCATTGCACAGATACTTAGACTTTTAGGAAATGTCAACATAACAACTAGTGTTGTTCTCCCTAAAATACTGTTTATTTAAAACAATAACATGTATCCTTGCCAAACATTATAACATGACATTTTCCCATTCTGACATAGAGGGAAAATAAATAAGGAATGACAGGAGAAAATGAAGTAGAAATTTAAATGCAGGCACTGACCTGCATCTTTTTTGTGTGATTCTGTGCATTGTATGTTACACTTAGTATAGGACTTGACTCCTGCTATTTGAATGCTCGTTTCTCTTACAGAGTTAAGTTACTATTTATGAGTGGCTGGCTAGTTAATTGCTAGAGTTGAAATATACAAAATAGAATGCTACTTATCTTTTCTGGGTGTGATTGTTTTTCAGAGGTTCTGCACAGTGTCAAACAGTATTGTTTCCACTTAAGCAACAAGTTCACTCTTGTAAAAAATGAAGCACTTATGTACACATTGTGTGTGCTTTCATGTGTGCGTGTGTGCGTGTGTGTGTGTGTGTGTGTGTGTGTGTGTGTGTGTGTGTGTGTGTGTGTGTGTGTGTGTGTGTGTGCGTGTGTGCATTCAAGTGTTAGTGCAGATGTCTTTGTTAGAGGTCAACATACAGTAGGAATGATCTGCAACTTCAAATAGAAAAAAATACTTTATGCCTTATTAATTATCTGAGTTATGTAATATGCTAGCACTCTATGTGTATTTATGTTTGTATATGTGTGCTCATGTAGGAATTACCTATAACTTCAAATAAAAAAAAATAATTTCATGATTTATTAATTATGTGAGTTATGTAATATGATAACCTTGTGGCTTGCATATATTTAAACTGAATAACTAGAAAGTTCAGAGTCTGAGTTTGTGAGCTCTTGATTTAAGGGATGCTATAGCTGGTTACCTTAAAGTGAGCCATTTCGGTTTGATGTTTTCTCTAGTTAAATGTGTTGAAGTTCTTCAAAGAAGTGACAGAGAGACGGTGAATTAGGGGCTGCATGTATTTTAGCAGATGTTACCTTATTTCCAATGACTGTAAATGATGAAATTTGCATGTCTAACTTACATCATTTGTGTTCTATTAGGATTTTGTGCAAGTAGAGAAGAGAGATGGTGGTGGTGGTGAAGCTAGAAAGTTGCTTAGGACGTGATTTAAGTAAAGCATTATTTCTGAAAAAAATGAAAAAGAGAATATTTTGCTGTCTTTTAACAGAAATCCGTGTATGAACCATGATGATTAAATAATAACTGTTCTTACAGACAGGTAATCATTTTCCTGCTTTTTCATCCTGTTTCTCTTACTAAAGGTTTTAGGGGTAAGAGCCTAAACTGGCAGCCTGCACTTGTCTTTCCACAGCCATATAATCAGTCATGACAAAGCGTATTGCTGAGCACTTCCTGGCTATTCAGAAGTTATTTTTTCAATGGGTTCTGGTATGGCCCTTGACCTTTTTCCACTGGGATATATTCAAGTCTATGAGGAAATTGTGAAAAAGTCCAGCAGAAACTGTAAAGAAATTTGAGAAAATGATGAGACCATCCTTAATAGCCATGTAGCGTGGAATGGAATGTGCTGGTATTTTGTATGGACAACAGGGATGCCCTCTGTGTTATTAACACGACAATGGTATGCACTCGTGTGCAAATCTACAAAAAAGAAATGTGATAAACCTTAATTTGTATGAGCATTTTTGTAACGGTCCTTGAATAAGCTAAAAATATCTCTCACCACAATAGGGTTATATGCATAAATTAAACATATATTAAAATCTCTGTAAAGAATATTAATATAATTATTTTGTACGAACTTTTATTATAGTTGATTTCATAGTTTGCATCTTTATGACAGTCTGCAAAATGTTTTTTTACAACCTGGCCTTCTGATAAAAAGAGGCCATGACAAGACACATAAACAAACAAATAATCGATTAAATATATACATAAATACATACATGCATGCACATTATTACATGTATATATATCATGCATGCATTCACAGAGATGCATGCACACACATGCATAAATAAATAAACAAAACATGGATACCTGACTGAACTAAAATGATTCCTCCCACTATAACATGTTATATTGTTATCATACCAGTCAAACGATGATGGTGACTGCATAAAATTCTAAAAATTAAATATGTCCTGTACTAGCTTCTGATTTTTTCTTTTATCTCTGCCAACATACTAGTATGTTTTTTTGTTTTTCCCCCATGCATGCTCTGCACAGAAATGAAGAAGATATCTGATTCTTCTATTTTATACAAAATATGCCCCAGGACTCATCAAGCCTTCCACGGCATAAAGGAATAGTGCAGGAGCTGCTGGAGGCAATATGGCTGCCGAGAGATCCAGGAACAAGCTCCAGGGACATGCACGGCCACTCCTGCACTATTCCTGCACGGACACACCTCTTGTATGCAAATTACCCCATTTGCAGGTGAAAACCATGCAAATGCGATGAATTTGTAATTCAGGAAGCTGGCAGCCATCTGTGCAGGACTAGTGTAATCTACAGAAATGTACTCGGCTAGTAACCGAGTACATTTCTGCAAACTACAAAACGGAGCCATGACAGCTCCAAATAAAGGGTATATATAATGTGTAAAGCATGCCAATGGCCAAACATATGGCCATTGGCATGGAAAACAGTTACAAAAATAAAAAAAATAACTTTTATTTATTTTGGGCCGATTTCAGCCGTTTAAGCATAAGGCATCTACGTGCAAATGGAATCGGCCAGAAAATAACAGAAAAACCCTGAAAAAAGCTTTCCTTGCAAAATCACAATTTTCCCATTAAAGTCAATGGCAGGGAGAAGACAACAAGGCCAGTGAATAGTGGTTGCTAAGGGGGAAGGCTCAGTGTCTGACTTGTAATTAGGCATTAGCAGGCAAGCCTATGCAAATGAGGGGAATGATACTGAATCACATATTCCCCCATATGGCTAGCCTGCACCCAAACATGTAGATGCAGAAAGACCATGCTGCAAGTCTAAGAGCTAGCTGACATCATAGAGGGGTGTCCAGGCATACTGTAAGCTTACTGAAGCCCTGTGGCTTGGGTTTGCCCTTAGCTTAGCAGAGCTAAGCAATGGGGTGTGTCTGAAGCTGCCAAGCACTCTTTACATTGCCTAAGCGGGTGTGCATGCCACACACAATGTTTTAAACAAAAACAAAAAAAGTGAACCATGAAATAGCAGATCTGGTCATATCTGAACACTGTGCTTGTGCAGCACAACCCTGGCCAAAAACAGGAAGGCAATGGGAAGGGAAAACAGCAGTAGGAAGGTAATCAAGGAGAACTAGCAATCAGAATCAGCCAATTACACAGGCAGCAGCCCAGCCCGGCACACTACTATAAACTATGCAAACACCTTTGCCTTTGGTTTTTCCCTCAAACTCTACACCACCGGTGTACATAAGCGGGGAAATTTTACCTAACAAAAGCAACAAAATTATAGAGGCTGCATTAGCTCACATAAATCAACATGTGGAAGAGGCTGAGGGTGGTGAGGATGAGAATGCTGATGACCAACCCACAGTGAGGAGAAGGAGAAGAGTGTACAGACCCAGGGTAACCTACCAGGGGCTACATGAGCTAGAGATAGTGTAGACCTATAGGGTGGACAGGGACCTCCTACAGCAAATTGCTGAGCTGTGCTGGCCACGCCCCACACACAGAACCAACAGAGGGGAACCCATCAAAGTAGGTAACAAGGTATGTGTAGGCCTAAGAATACTAGCCACAGGTACCTTCCAAAGGCCAACTGGGGATATCATGGTGATCTCACAGGCATCAACATCTAGAGTACTCCACCAGTTCCTGGATGCCATGTCAGCACATGCCGGTGAGCACGTATATTTCCACAACACCCATGAGGCATTGACCATCAATATGTGTCTCTTCCATCAAATAGCAGAATACCCTGAGGTAGTGGGTGCTATAGACTGCACGCAGATACACATTAAAGCACCACTCGGTGAGTGGGGTAAGGTCTACATCAACTGCAAGGGCTTCCCCTCCATCAACTGCCAGGTTGTGTGCAATGCCCAGGGCATTATAATGAATGTGTGTGCTGGCTTCCCTGGAAGATATCACGACTCCCACATCTGGCATAGGATGCAGGTATACCAGAGATTTGCCAATGGGGACATCCATTATGGCCACCTAGTGGGGAATGCTGGTTATGCACTGGAGCTGTGGCTGATGACACCAATCAGAAATGCACACACACCCGAACAAGAACTCCATAATGAGGTACATGCACAGACCAGAATCATAATAGAGTATGTGTTTGGGATGCTCAAGTCACGTTTCCGGTGCCTGGCCATATCCGCTGGAGTCTTGCAGTACAAACCAGCTACATGTACCCACATTGTCATCGTATGTGCCATGCTACACAATATGATCCTGCAGAAACAGCTGCAGCAGGAACACCACGGGGCAGGGCCATACAGCTGCCCACCATTGCTATGGCTTGCACAGGCACAGAGTGACTCAGACGAACAACAACCTCAGCCTGCCCCAGTAGGCAGAAGGAAGTGTGCCCAGTATGCCCAGGCCTTGGCAAAGAGGCAATATGTATACCACGGTATGAACCCAGGGAATGACACCTCTCTTTGACTCGCACGTACAGTAAAAGGGATGCCAAACATAACACTACCTGTGCTTAACCATAGATAGAGAGTGTACTATGTGCAGCCAACATAGTCATCCCTCCAGCCCCATCCTCAATACTGGCACAGCCACAAGGTATGTCACTTTCCCTATCAATTGCTGAATGGAGTAGTATGTTTCATTATTTCATTACTTGTATCTATGATATGGATGTGAGCATGCAAGGGAATCGGGTGGCTGAATGAGATGCCAGCAGGTAGTACACACCTATAGTGGCAGGCTGAAATCTGTAACAAATGCTGGAGTCACCATAGTAGCCAGTACTAGACAAGGTGACAAAACCCACTGCAGGAAATGTGATGGGCCAAATGTGTGTCCATAGGACACACACATGCCAGTCAGGGAGGCTCACATACCCAAAACAGTCTCAGCCAGCAAGATAGGCATAGACAAACACAAAGAAAGGCTGTGCTAAGGCCACTGATTGATGGCTATGGAGAACAGCCCCCCTCCAGATCTACACAGACAGACTACAACAGGTCAGGCAGTGGGATGTTAGTTCTGAATGGTAAGAAGTCTGAAACTGAAATGTAGGTCAATAAAACCTAAGACCTGTAGTATACTGATATGCCTCTAGTCTGCATGATAGGTCAGAATACAGAATGAAATGGAGTACCTGAAATACCAGTCAATCATAGCAAATGTGTACAGCTGTCAAGTGTGCCCCCCCCACACAATCCTATGTAGAAATGTAGAAACATGTATGTGTAGGTATAATAACAGTGGAGCACAGATTACCTGAGCAGCCAAAGTAGCAAGATAGAGTGCAGCACATGTACAATATGTATGGCTGTGTGTGTTAGGTTGGTGTGTGTTGTATATTGTGTGAGAGTGGTCAGCATGTAGGCATGGTGAGGTTTGTCCTGCTGGCCATTTTCTAGTACTTCCGATCACAGGGCCAAGTTCTCACAACTGCAGTGCCAAACACAATGCATCCCAGCAAGACACATTCCAGCAGTAAGCCATAGTAATTGTTTGGATGTAATATCTGTCACCATCTGAAAGATGGACATGGCATGAATGTGGACCCAGACATACAAACAGTACACAGGTGGAAGTACCCCAGACAGAGAGTGTATAAAATGTTACTGTCAAATGGACACACCTTTGGAATTGCACATACAGGTTAGCAGCACATTAGTTGGGTTTGTAGTATAGAATACCAATGTTGTCTGGCCAAACACTGGCAGACCACAAAGATCACAGGTATGAAGTATTGAGAAACTGCTGATGTCCCTGCACAAGCCAGCATAAGTGGAATGCCCCACATATATCTGTGCGTTAGATGCAAGTAGCGTCCATAGCATACATCCACCCAGCTCACCCCACCATCACCCACAGGTACCTCACATGTCTTATCCATGCTGTTGGGAATGAGCACAATATGACCCCCACATCCGTAAGGAAATAACCACAGAATGCAGCATGCTGAAGAGGTGTCCCATGCAGGTGTGTCCCTAGCTGTAAGCAGCACCCTGCCAGTATCCACACCACTGGATCAATAATGACAGAAACTATTGACATTAACACCTTGCACACCCACTCTGTCACCCCAGGGGAATATAGTGGCATGCAGTCTGGGACTGTAGGAGTGACACAATGCAACAGCCTGCTACAGATGGCCTGCATCACTACCAAATGCCCTACAATACTCTGCCAAAGGCCTGTGTCTCACCCATATTACCAATGTATGTTATGTCATGGACTCCCAAATAACAACATAACACAATCCACAGAACCCAAATGCAAGGCCATGTCGACAAATCCCACTAACATGTCCACCATGTCCTACTGCATGAACTGTGGATCAACACCAAATTACTGCTGGGATGAAGTGATAACTATAGGGAACATATCAGTTAATGTTTGCATAATGTTTGGAATAGGATAGAATAACAGAGGGGGGGGTAGGAGCATGGATGCCATGGAGTGTGTGAAGTCTGAAACTCAGCCGTGTGCACATACTATCCCTGCATGCAAACACAGGAATGGGTGGCTAAAAATGTGCTTGCAAACCACATTGTGAAGGGGTAATGACCAGAAATATGACCCCTGCCTCTGGGTAACCTGTGTGAATCTGTATAGCTCTGAGGTATGGCCACTGCATGATATGGTCATACTGTCACGTTGATGGATGTACAAGCATGGGATCCTCTGCCACCACTGTACCAAAGTGCTGAACCATTTACACAGACCCATCAGCAAGTGTCTGCAGCTTCCCCTCCAGAGTGGCATGATTGTGCAAGAATATGTAGGCTGCAGACCACAATACTGGACACAGCTTCATTCACCCTGTGTTCCCCAGGAAATTACTGCAAGCAAATATGTAAACCTGACAGTAGTTGATGACATAAAACATCACAGTGTAAAACAGTATACATGTCTGAATATCTCTGCTAACACCAAAATCATGTAGCAGAAGCAGCACAGACACAATTACCTACAGTAACCCATTATCCTTTGCACATGTTAAACCCATATTGTCAATCAATCTACAGATATCCCGCATAAACAGGTTGCTAGCTGTAGGTGTAGAACACAAAATCCTGCACTGGAATACAACCTACCTGGAATGGATTCACACATTCAATATAGAAGGTCATACTGGGCATACTCCCACACTTAAAATGAAGCCCATGTCTGGCAACAACAGTGGACTATACATATCTGACAGTCACAGATGTTTGTGCACTCACTCCACATTGCACACCAGTCATGCTTTGCATGCACATTGGATAGGAATACGCACACATATTCAAGGACAACACACTATAATAGGCCAAACATACACATACACAGATGTGTAGAAGAGAGTGACAGACAGTGACAAAGAGCCTCCTATCATGAGGCCTGTCACACCCAGCACACATCCAATTGGCTAAAACCAAATGATGTGCAAATGTTAATGTAACATGACTGTACAAGTCAGTATTCATATAGCAGTTGTATATGTGTGCCTGTGAAATATAAAACTGTGTGTGCCTGAGTGTTGTGTGTCTACTTCCAGATGAATGGCTTATGGCCCATGCACACATAATGCACTTCCCATTGCCCTACTTTGGCAAGCCTGCTGATGTCATTCACCTTGAAATACACCTTTGGTGAAAGAGCAACCCTATATGCTCTGTGGTGCATGCTCTAACTGTATAATGCTATAGTGTGATGTACTAGTTAGGTAAGAGCTCTAGTCCCAGACATGGCAACTGTGTGTGTGTGTGTGTGTGTGTGTGTGTGTGTGTGTGTGTGTGTGTGTGTGTGTGTGTGTGTGTGTAGGGATCAATGCTTTTGTGGCTATTCAAAGTCACTACACTCCCCATTGCCCTACTTCAGCAGGGCTGCTGATGTCATACACTTTGAAATACACCTCTGGGGAAGGAGTAGCATAGTAAGCTCCGTGGTGCTTCCTCTAACTGTGTAATTCTGTAGTGTGATGTACTAGTTAGGGAGGAGTTTTCTTCCCAGAAGTGGCAACTGTAAAACTTTGTGTGTGTTTGTCTGTTTAGGGATCAATGCTTTTGAGGCCATTCACACTCACTACAATATCCATTGAACTCCTTTGGCAGGGCTGCTGATGTCATTCACTTTGAAATACACCTTTGGGGAAGAAGTAGTCCAGTATGCTCTGTGATGCATCCTATAACTGCATAATGCTGTAGTGTGATGTACTAGTTAGGTAGGAGTTCTATTCCCAAACATGGCAATTGTAAAGCTTTGTGCGTGTTTGTCTCTGTAGGGATCAATGCTTTTGAGGTCAGTCACAGTCACTACAATTTCCATTGCCCTACTTTGGCTGGGCTGCTGATGTCATTCACTTTGAAATACGCCTTTGGGGATGGAGTAGCCCAGTAAGCTCCATGGCATGTGCTATAACTGTGTAATGCTGTAGTGTGATGTATTAGTTAGGTAAGAGTTCTAATCCCAGACATGGTGTGTGCGTGTGTGTGTGTGTGTGTGTGTGTGTGTGTGTGTGTGTGTGTGTGTGTGTGTGTGTGTGTGTGTGTGTGTGTGTGTGTGCGTGTGTGTGTCAGTGTGTGTGTGTGTGTGTGTGTGTGTGTGTGTGTGTGTGTGTGTGTGTGTAGGGATCAATGTATTTTTATGGCCATTCACAGTCACTAGGCACTCCTAAGAATGGAGAACATCGATATCTGTGCAGTAACAGAGACGTGATCCAAGGCTCCAGAGAGCACTCCTGCAATACCAGGTACAGTTCTTACCACACCTGTCAGCCACCAAACCAGGACCAAAACTCTAAAGGTGGAGGAGTGTCCAACTTCACCAAGGATATTCACACCATCAGGCTATTTGCCCAACAGAATGCATGTGAAATACTCCTGGTGCAACTAACACTAGGTATGACTGTAATCCAAATTGTATAGCTTGCTACAGATCCCCCACCATGCCCCAAGATTCACACTACACCTTTCTAAACATACTAGAAAATATTATGATACAACCAAGCACCCTAAAACTGCATGACTTACACTACCTTGCTATTAACTGGGAAAACTACTTGTGTACCAACACATGTGCCCAGTGGTTCTTGGAAGTCATAATTCCCAATGCCCTGGATCAAGTAACCAATAGTCCCACCAGGGCTCCAATATCCTAGACCTGGTCATTACCAACATGGCAAATTAATGCTCCACACCTATGGTCACATCTGCCAATAAGCTAATCACCCTTAGCATCCACATCCTTCCCCCACACCCCAGTAAGGAAATCTCCATAACACACATCTTCAAAGCCAACTTCATGCTACACATGTCAGACATGAGTAACGTAATGACACCCATGCAGATGGGAACTGAATGGATGACTGCTAAATCCTACACTAAGGCACTGTATGAGCACATCCACTCGTGCATGAATTGTGCCATCCCAAATTGAACCAAGAAGCTGCCCACCAAGAATAGGAACCCAATGTGGTGGTTCCCTGCCATAAATAAACTGTACAGCAAAGAAGAAACTGTTGCAGAAAAGAGGGACTTTCCAGGATGCAAAATACTCTCTTACCAGCCTCAGTAAGAAGCTGAGATCCCTCATAAAATCCTTCAAAGCTAGTTACGAACATAATATAGCCAAAGATGCCAAAGACAACTGCAAGCCGTTCCATAGCTATGTCAGGAATCTAAATGGCAATGCTCAGATCTGCTCTGAGTTTACAACAGAATGGCATTAAATATACTGATCCCAAGGATATTGCCAAAATCCTGGGTGATCGATTCAGTGCCAACTGCACCCCTCTCCCACCCTCTAAAGGGCCCATCGCAATACTGAAAGATTGCCAGATTCCGGTAATAATGGCCACACAGGTAAAAACCACACTCTCCAGAGCTAAGAAAACAGCATCCATGGGACCAGACAACATCCGGGCTGTGCACTACATGAACTACAAAATGAACTGGCACCTCAACTACGTGCCATGTGTAATCATAGCCACACCTCAGGCTTTGTGCCCACTGAGTGGTGCACAGCTCCAGTCATCCCAGTCCACAAGAGGGGATCCATCTTGGATCTTGAGAACTACTGCCCCAGCAGTATGACGTGCCTGATCTGCAAGGCCATGGAATGTATTATCATGGAACTTATAAACAAAGACATTGGCAACCTACAAACACTGGACCCCACCCTGGTTGGGTTTGTGAAGTCTGATCATGTCTCCTGTACCTGATTGACATCTTTGAATCAGTCTCAAGAGCTGTGGATGAAGGTAAGGCAGTTCACACAGCCTATCCGGACCTTACCAAGGCCTTCAACACCATCCCCAGTCTGGACTCATAGATAAACGTACTAAGCTTGCCATTAATCCCTATGTCACCTGATGGGTTGCCAACTGCTGTACTGACAGAACACACACTGTGAAAGTAGGTGACTCCAAATCCAGCCACAGACAAGTGACAGTTGGAGTACCTAAGGGTTCAATCTTGGTTTCGCTCTTGTTTGGCATCTACTGCTCTGAAGTGCAGCCCAACACTAAGGGACTCTGGCAAACAAAGGTCACAGATGACTGCAAACTGGGAGCAAATATTGAATCCCCACATGATGTGGATATTCTACAGAAGGGCCTTACAGAAAGAGATGCTTGGTGCTTGAGCCATGGCCTCAAGCTCAATGCCAAGAAATGTATAGTTATCTCCTTTGAGAAGTGACATGTACCCGTGAAGTACCACATAGGTGGCAGCACATTAAACACCTAAAGTTTGATAAGAGACCTAGGGACACAGGTGGATAATGGTCTCACCTTTGATAACCACATTGCCACAACAGTCAGGAAATGCACCTATGTGGCACACCTCATCACTAAGAGCTTTTCATGCAGGAAAAAGGAGGCCATTTTCCCACTGCAGTCATCTCTCAGTCGACCCAGTACTGACTACAGTGCCCCATTTGGTATGCAACTCACAAGACATCTGCAACAACTAGAAAGGCTGCAGACATACCTCACTAAAAGAATTTCAGGTCTAAACCAGATGCACTGTGCTGACCGTCTGAAAATCATCCAGCTATACTCTGTCACATATCTTGTACTCAGAGGCGATCTCTGCTTAACATACAATGCCATATCAATCCCTGAGCTGTTGAACATGCTACACTTAAAGAAATCCAAATCCCTCACAGCCACATGCTCCAGGGATCCAAACTTTGTCATCACAATGAACAAAACATGCTGGAGGGATGTGTTCCTGACCCAGAGACTCCCCAGGCTCTGGAATAGACTGCCAATACATGTCAAGTAGAGTGCCTCTCTGGCCCTCTTCAAAAGGAACCTTCATGATTGGATGGAAGATAGGAAACTGACCCCGGAGATCATGTCAGCCGCTCCGCTTGACAGGAGTCCAGGGAAGTAAATATTGTGGGAAAATATAGCCAGGGAACTGTCATGGCTAGGCATGTATAACCCCTAGGGCTGATAGCCTAGTACCAACATATGAACCTATGAAACTATGACCTACACTTTCCATTGCCGTACCTTGGCAAGCCTGCTGATGTCATTCACTTTGAACTACACCTTTTGGGAAGGAGTAACCCAGTAAGCTCTGTGGCATTTGCTATAACTGCATAATGATATAGTGTGATGTACTAGTTAGGTAGGCGTTCTAATCCCAAACATGTCAACTGTGAGACTCTGTGTGGGTGTTGGTGTTTGTCATTAGTATCCTGTGTAGAGGTAGCAGTGAGTATGTAATAACAGGACTCATTGAGGAGTGGGTTTTGCAAATTTCTTATATGGTGGGCCTATTATATGTCACAATGTCCACCTTACAAGGACAACACATGTCAAACAGCAGAGAGGCTGGGGTAGACAATCCATACTCCTACATGTGACATAATGGATTGGGGAACAATATAGGCAACCCTTGTATTACCCAAAGTACACTTTCCACCCATGTCTCATACACAAACACACTTGGCTAGGCAACAACCACTATGTTGGTAGTTCCCTGCATATTGCCCACAGATAGTAACCATGGTTTGATTGATG
>NC_056727.1:791559872-791569872 GCF_019279795.1 Protopterus annectens
GTAGACTAATGTGTGTATAGCACATGTCAGTGAGGGCTGCTGTCATTTACTAATGGCATGCCTATCGGTGTCAGACGTCTATCTGTCAACACATTCATCCTAATGTATAGCTAGTTGGCTAGCTGATGTTTGTCTGTCCTCTGAACATATGTGCAGATGTCAGGTATCCAGCTTGGATACTTACAGGCAATCTATGCTTTACTGACACTGACATGTCTGCCCAGCTGTGTTATAAATGCCACAGATAGGACTCCACACCCTGTACACACCACATGCCATGGATACCTTAACTACACTACCACAGTTAACAGAAGATGCTTGGGTGCAGGTCTCCAAGACAGACTCTGACCATGATTGGTTGATGCATGTCACTCTCACCCTGAGGGTCACCCCAGTGGTGTCTGTTGATAGATGGCCTGCTAGCACATGACATGTGCATGATACCACTGTACACACATTTCCTACACTTCCCATCTTTCCATGGAATATAGCCTGGTACACACCTAGGAACACCTGCACCAATGCCCCCTAGAACTGACAAATGTGTATGTGTGCATTTCTGAGAATATCAGTGTCTGTGTATTTGTAGACCTGTAGTTGGGAATACCCTGAGGCCCTTCACACCCACCACACCCCCCATTGCCATAGTTAGATGTGGCTGCTGCTGTACCACATATTACATACAGGGCGGCACAGTGGTGCAGCGGTTAACGTTGTCGCCTCACAGCAAGAGGTTCTCCGGTTCGATTCTCGGCTGGGGTGCCTTCTGTGTGGAGTTTGCATGTTCTCCCTGTGTTCGCGTGGGTTTCCTCCGGTACTCCAACTCCCACATTCCAAAGACATGCATCTGGAGCATTTCTCCCCGGGCCTCCGCTGAAAACAGGCTCTGTGGAACCTAGTCGGACATTCCCGGTCAACAAATGTTAAATAAAAAATAAATAAAAAACATGTACCTTGTTACATTCTTCTCCCTAAGGGCTACCTGGGCCTTGCAGTACCAGCACAACACTGCTGTACAAATGGGTTGGTAGGTATGGGATACCCACTGAGGTCTGGCAAGTGTGTGCATGTGTGCATGTGTGTATATATGTAGGGTACATTATTCTGAAGCCACATTCTCCTATTACAATACATATTGCCACACAGTATTATGGATAGTGATGTTGCTGACCATAGAAGAGGCATGACAATACATCACCCTACTATGCTTGTGGCATGCGCATTAGATGTATATCCCTGTAGTAGCACTCTTGGGATGGACAAGGGGTTGTATTGCAGTCCTGGTCAATGTGTGATGGTGGGTATGTCAGAGTGTTATCATGGGTTTCAGTGCATACAATATCCACAGTAGGGTGTGGGTGCTGGGTATACTGTCATTACACCATAGTACCCCTGGTACATGTCCTATGTACCACTGTATGGGGACAACTGTTAACATCAAGCATACAGGTAACTGATAACACTATCCAGCCCAGTTATGCATGTGCTGTGTGCAACCTACCTGTAACACAATGGACACACTGACAAGATAGTTAGCATAGATAGGCCCAGGTATCTCAGATGTGTGTCTGACTGTTATGTGTTTGTCAATGTGTATATGACGGTATGTCACACTATGTATTGTCCATAAACAACCATTACATCCCCCATTACCATACTGTACATGCCTGGGGATGTTCTGCATGTAACATGTAACCTGGAACACACCTCATCCTAAAAGCTGTGTGGTGTGTGCAATTAAAGGCACACACATTAGTAGCACTACATATCTAGGTAGGGGTCTAGTACCAGTGTTGCCAAGTAAGAGTGTGTGTGTATATGGATGAATCTACATCAGTCTGCAGAATATACATCTCCCAGGAGGTCATCTGTCGAAGAACTGCCTGGGATATGCTAACATTTCACAGGTATCATCCTGTGGACATACATTCCATCACAACTAGTGTTAGATGTGTAAATGGCCTCTTCCCCACGGTATAGGTGTGCAGCGATACTAGGTTTGGTATATATAGCTGAATGTGGCTCTTGTAGACACAGTCAACATCATTGCAGTTACTGTTGAGTGCATAACCCCTGCTTAGCTGGCCATAATACTGTACAGTTCATGTTAACAGGTTAGGTAGTTGTCTATCACACTGTCTGTGGTTCTACAGCACCTCTCACCCTCTGGAAGGTAGGGGTGTGCCACCCATACCAGCATACATATGTTTACCGAGCTGAGGATTGCACTACATTGGAGAAGGGGACATATACCCTACCAGTACCATCGTCAATGACAATATACTAGTGGACTGCTTATTCTGTAATGCGTTGTGCCTAGTCTGACTTGGTGGAATTACATAGGCTAAAATGGGTTCCTTGCACAGGTACATACAACTATGTGAACAGTATTCTCTGTGCAATGCATCAACACCAAAGCCTCTGTGTGTGTTATACACAAACATGTGGTGTGTACCACCCAGTACAGCTACCAATGTCCACTGTAGAAGGGGTGCTAATAGCATCCAACATGCACTCACCTGCATACATCAACCTCAGTCATGTGGCACAGGCAGTAACTGTTATACAGACCTGTGACGTGTTCACCTGTACCCAGGATATGGCACAGCCAAGGTGTCACCACAGTACCATACCCCTTGTGAGATATGACAGCAGACCATCCTCCTGCTGACACATGGACAGCTACAACACAAACGGATAACATTATGGAGACTACAATCACTCAGTGTTAATAACAGCTATAATGCATCATGGCTGGACAGCTACACTTCCTGACATGTAAGCATTAAATGTTACTGCTGACAACATGTTACACAGCAGTACATTGCTACACTGTAGTACAGTCACTGTGTGCATCAGAACCATATTAGCCTGTCCCTGCATCAATGTTATGGATGACAGGGTTGTGGTGCAGGTATCATCATATGCACAGGGTGTGTTGTTGGTTTGCCAGATACATAGGCTGGGCCACACCTTTGACACCATGTATGTGTGAGTGAGAGGTTTTAATTATTGATTTGGCCATGGTGATGAGGTGTGTGTTGGTATGGGGTTGCCCAAGCTGTGATTGCATTGTGTGTGAGTATGCATGCACATAGTTCTGCCATGTGGCTGCCCTTTACAGGTGTTTGTTGGACAGCTGCAGACCATACCTGGCAGGGTGTGCAGTTCACCGCCTCCAGCCATGGACATGAGAACTGTGCCTGCCAGGGGTTCCATGGGCACATCCAGGTACAAGTCACGATATGGTACTCTCCCCTGATGAAGACATGTGTCCGCTGAAACCAGGGCTGTGTTGTGGTGTGGACAGAACCACCTCCCATGCAGTGCTGGGACTGGTACTGCCACTACAGGAGTGGCTTGGTGTCCTTGCATGTCCACGTCAACCTCTAGCTGTTGGTGTTGCTGTCCTACGTCCACGTGGCCATTGCACTGCTGCCACCACATGCTCAAGCATGTCCCACCATCTCACTCCACCATCTATCCATGACTTCTGTATAATAACAGAGGGCACCTGCAAGTTCACTGATGTTGTCAATAACAGATGAAAGAGCAGCCCTCTGCAGCCTCAGACCCTGTCTGGTGCACTCTTCCATATGTGTCTGCTCCTCCATGACAGCCTGAAACATGCAACTGGTGGTACCAGATGTGACACTTCTCCCAGGGGCACGATTCCCAGCAGCCCTCCAATGAGCACCCATGTACATCTGCCCATGTGGTACCCTGCCAGACATCCAGCTATGGCTGCTGTGTCCAGACACATGTGCCATAGATACCACACTGTCCTGTGCACTGCCATCAACCACCAACTGTCTCTCTGCTATGACCACTGGTGATGGAGTATCTATAGGCACTGTGACTGTGTGCAAGGATGGGGTGGATAACAGTGGGATGTCAAACAATGGTGCAGTTTTGGCTTCTGACAACCCCGCCTGTGCTTCAACACACCTATGATCATTTTCAGTGTCTGTATGGACAACAACATCAGATTGTCTGCAGGTGGGACCCTGACCCACCTCGCCACCTGTGAGGGGAAAACAAGAAACACACTTTAAGACCTGTACATCATTGCTTAACAGTAAACACAAACACACACACACACACGCACACACACACGCACACACACACACACACACACACACACACACACACACACACACACACACACACATCCTACATATATCAACCACCCTCCACTCCACCAGATTGCACTTACAGACAAAATAACCCCCCACACACATACACTTACAGGTGAGGTTGCATGAAGATTTTACACACAGATCTCCCATTACCCATCTGTCAACATGCATGACATATGGCCCTCAACAGCATACAGTGCAGCTATAGTCAATGCTAGCAACATTATACATGTGTGTGATGCATGGGTTGTGTTAGTAGGTGATGCCACTTCCCCTGGAACACACTGCACCAATATACACAGTATTGCTGTGCACCTGTTTGGCACCCAGGCATGTACTGTGCACCACACCTCACAGGTGTACACACCATTGCTAAATGTGTATTACTGTGTTAGTTATGGCTAGTCTGCTGCTCACAACCCCTATGTGTTTGTCTGACACATACCTGGGGTGATATGTGGACAGATGTTATTTATGAATGCCTGATGTCTGATTTACAGATCTCATCATCAGCGGTGCATCTATGGCCAATATGATACAATTACACTGATAACCTTCAAACCTTACCGTGGCTATAGGGAGTGTACACACCGTTATTGATATGACGCCCTCTTCCTTTATATACCATGGGACCACATTACTGCATATGTTAAAATTACATGAACCTGATATGTGACATATGATCTGTACAATAAAATGCAGTGTCAAACAAATGTGTTAGTTGTCCAGATGCTGATTGAGATGCATACACTTTGTGGGTGCATATGTGTGCACACCCTTATCATGATGGTATGTTGCACCTACTGTTATGTGTACTACAGCAGTCACTACTCCTGGCAGGGGTATACTAGCATGGGCCATTTGCATTTGCAAATATTTGGTCAGACTGCCCTACACATGTCCCCCAACTCTGCATGATTGCAAGCTAAACTCATGTGCACATCCCTTGAAGTTCACACACTGCCGTCACTATTGCTGTGCAGACAGGGTTATGTCTACCACAGTTCCTGACCCTGACTGTGTGCAGATACAGCCATTCATGGCATCCTTTGGATCCCTGCTGCAGTGCACTGTTGTGTCATGATGACACCCCATCCCCACCCTCAGCCTTTTTGCAGATGCTTGACAACTATGGCCTACACATGTGTGTCATTTGGCAGTGTCCCAAACACTGAACACCATGTGTACCAGCCTAGTCCCAGCTAATGAATGGCAAACATACAGGTGTACACTGGCACTGACAAGGTACAGATGGGGATGGTGGGCCTGAGGTGGGGTGAGGTGTTGGTTGTGCAGCACATGTATCTTACTTGATACTGTCTGTAGGTTTTCAATGTGGTCTTGGTACACCAGTACACATTGCAACACATGCCTTTTGGGGACCTTTTCTGTTATGCATATGCTACATGTAGAGAGGCCTGGCTGATGTTTCCTGTGGTACAGCTGTCCCATCTGATTACCCTAACCCATGGGCCACACATATGGAGAGACCAGGCAATTGTTGACACAGGTACTACACAGCTAGTACTTGCCAGACATTCATGCAATTCCCTCAGTATTGTGGCATGTTATTAGGCAGCCTGCATGACCGGTTTGCTACATGTGACATTGTCTGTCTTGGATGCCCATCTGTTTATTTTCTACATTAATCCTGTCCCATACATCATCGCCATATACATGGCTGTCTGCACTGTGTGCCATGGTATATGCAATGGTGAGGTATGGCTACATTCCAACTCCTGGGTACTACCTGTTGGGTATGGGGTCCACGGCATGGCATGTAAGATGTGTGCAAGCCACAGCTGCCTCTGTTGCAGGTAAGTTGGCACATTTGATGGCCAAACATCTTGGACAGCAGACCATTTCTTGGTGTGACATTGGGGATGTGTACTTGCTGGAAGGTCCATTCTCATGAAGAATGCATGCTGTCAGTACATCAACAGCTGCTTCCACTATATTTTATCTGCAGTGTGTGCACACATATGCTTCCAGTGTTTGTAAAGGTATATATTCCTCATATTTGCTGTCCTAACATACAATTCCATATTACACATGCATTGCTCAAGTTAGGACCACATTGCAGGTTGTAAGGGTGTGGACTGCAGTATTGTGATATGCTGTAGTATAGATCTGTAACAGTTGCCATTGTAATACTGGTATATACACTGTTGTAGCACTGTATAAGGGTGATGTTTCACACATGTCCCTATTGTAGGACATTTGTCCCACCATTATGTTCATCTCTGTGCACACATATTTCAATGACAGGATGTTAGTTATATTGCAGGAGTCTGACATACCATTCAGATACACCATCATGGTGACCATTGTGATGCAGTGCAGTTAACAGCAACAATACATGAACATGTACAGCATGCATTATGGGTAGGTGTGTTAAATGTGTGCATGGAATATACCATGGTCATAACACAACTATTGTATTGGTAAACCTGAACAAACACCATATTCACCAGCTACAGGCTGCTGCTGTGGAGGTATACCAGAGGGACCTGCATAAGTGTGTGAGAGATGTGATGTCAGTAGCCTCAGCTGTGATATTGGTACAGGGTAGGTGCAGCATTAAAGTACATCAACAGTACAAGCCCACAATACTACAGATTATGCACATCTGTTTATTAGTACTATGCAGCAACAGACTATATATATATATATATTTCATCTCATATCTGCATGATCTAACTGTACAGATGTGGATGGACATGCAACAGTGGTCTACTGATGTGCCCTGTGACCTTACCAGCACGCTTCTCTGCCTTTGTGTGGGTAACACCCACCTCCACTATGTTCTCTGCCAGGTGTTGTGTGTGCGAGCAGGCAGGTGCCCCGAAGCTGGCAAGGAAGACCTCAACATGTGTCAGGGGGGCTGGATGGCATGACCCCCGCATTGCAAGCCGGTCCCCCTTAACTGCAGCAGCACGCTGACAGGCATGGTGAAGTAGATCAGTACATCGATGTTGGACCTGCTCATAACTGCAGTTATGCAGGCCAACATCATTTACCCTGCAGAAAAGATCGTTCCACAGGGCGGTCCACTCCTACAGATCATGGGCTTTTTTGGCCGAACAACATGTGGTAGTGCTGCACCAGGTGTGAGATGATGACATAATTCTTCTCCCATATACATGGGCAAGTGCTCCCTCTGCATATTGCCTGAAAGACATAAAGATATAAACAGGTCTGAGTACCTCATACTGCAAGGTTATCATAGTTATTAATACACATCTCTGTCACTCCCCCCCACCATATTTGCAGCAACAATCTGATCACACAACTCAACAGGTATGTCTACAGAAGACCTACCACTGGGACATATATCGTATTGTACAACACTGTGCTATGTGTTTGTAGTCATGTTCCCTGTGAGGACACTATCATTGGTGGCCTGTCACGGACAATGTCACCTGCATGCCATTGTAAGGGCCACTATGGTTCCGTGTATTATTGTGTTCTGTTTGCTATGTGACTGCTGCAAATCTGTTGTTTTACGTTAATGGGAATATCAATGCATGCTGTTGGACATGATCAGGGAATGTGTGGACTATCACTACCCACATATGTTCTATAATAGTGACACAATAGCATGTTTGGGGAACAGTTGCCAGTAGAACCACCACTCCCACCTCATCTGGCCAAGATACCAGGCCACATCACATGTTGGACCAACCCTGGGGCCTCTTCATCTACTGGTCCTGCACTACCTTCAGGTGGAATCATCTCAAGGGATGGTGTTCACCTCCCCCCCAGGAGCACACACAGACAGGATCTTGTCACCCGAAGTCAGGTTCAGGGTCTGGTGCATAGAGAGCTCCACAGAGACTAGGAGGATGTGCTACAGCACCTTGAGGCCCTCAGTACACACTCACAGAGTCTTCATGGTCCTCCTGCTCACCCCCCAGCCGAGGCACCTTCAGGGCCATGAAGCTGAGGTTGTGACTGCCCATGGCTGGGGATCTTGGTCCCATTTTTTCCATATGGGGGCTCATGAGCTTCTACATCACAAATGACACTCTCCATCCAGGGTGTTTACTCACCACATGTGTCATATACCACCCCTGTGTGTGTGTGTATTGATATGTGTGATGTGCCCTCACACATATCATGCAGTACTGTCATTCAACAGTAGGGGACATGTATTTATATACATATGTGTGTGTGTGTGTTTGCATATATGTAGACACACACACACACACACACACACACACACACACACACACACACACACACACACACACACACACACACACACATACACACACACACACACACACACACACACACACACACACACACATATATATATATATATATATATATATATATATATATATATATATATCTATATATATATCTATATATGTGAAGATATATATTATGAGTATAGGTGTCTGTATATCTGCAGACATACATGTGTATATATATATATATATATATATATATATATATATATATATATACACATATATATGCCTATGTATATATGGGGTGCATTCAGACATCAGGTCCACACTCTCTAACTCTTCTCCATGCACAGCTGCACTGTTGTGCCTTGCTACAACACAGGTTCCACATGTGGATACAGCCTAATATTAGTGGGGTATATATAGGGACAGATTGCAGCTAAGCCTATAACACACTTATGGCATTTGTGCATGCTACATTACACATTAACATGACTGTCCTGCAAATGGTGGGCTCTGGAACCACTTGTCCACCATAATAACATTACTTCCACCACCAGCTATTGGCCACACTAATATACATGTCTTGCATTACACAACAAATACTATGATGGCTTACATCTTGTCAGTCAGTGCTGATCTGCACAGTTGACATGTATGGCCCACTGCCCACAGGGACAGACACTGTTGTCCATATCAGTTGTTCAGCTGGATATCATTACAACAACACCTGATGGCAAATATAAATCATTCCACATCATTTATCCCATTATTATGGACCAAGTACTACATTCAGTTACATGCATATATGCTTCACATACCTGTTTTGGGAATGATGTCTCGTCTGGATACAGTTTGCTGTGTTAATGGCTGGATGGATGTGTGTGTGTTTGTTTGTTTGTTTGTTTGTGTGTTGTATTTTCTCTTTCTCTCTCTCTCTCTCTCTCTCTCTCTCTCTCTCTCTCTCTATTTCAGTCTCTCTCCACTAAATGGATTGAGCTGCTTTGAATAGATTGCAGCATGGATTTTGTAGGTGATGCACATGATCAAGTGATGTACTCTGCACCAATCAGTGTCCACCACTTGCTACCTGCATGCAGCCTGCTGTGTAGTACTTCCAATTACCACTGTCATGGCATCCCACTACTATAAATTCCTACAGTATGTGGGCATGGTCCCTTTACCTTTCCTGTATGGAGGGCATCCTTCCTGTGTGTGGGCAGCAGTGTTACAGACAGCAGGTAGCAATACCTCCTACAAGAGGACTTGCAGACTCAGGCCAGCTACATATTTGTATAAGGTTCCAGACCTACAGACAGTGTGAGTGGTGTTGTTATATGCATTGTACACAACCAGTGTTATAGGGTTTGTGCATACATACTAGCTTAGCATGGAATGCAGTCTGTCTGCATAGCTCTCACGTGTGGGCCTATTCACATAATGGCCAGGGAATTGCCTGTTATGATTTGTCTGTCCATCACACAGGTCTTGTGTCAGATATATCACTGGCTTTGTGTCTGTTGAGTACTATCAGTACATGGGTACATCTATTTGTGTTTCTCACTTCATATTCTTGACTAAGGGTATGTTGCAAACTATCCTGTAACACCAGCAACTTTATCAGTGTATAACAACACTGTTTCAAATATGGCCCTGAGTTCC
>NC_056727.1:791572372-791599872 GCF_019279795.1 Protopterus annectens
TTGTTGCTGGGCAGAACAATGGCTGTTGGATACAGAGTGATTAAGGCACTTTTAAGACAGTTGTAAGCAGGTTTGCGCAGGTTTGCACAACGGTAAGCAATGTTAACTTCTAGTTAAATATGTTTACAGTCAGTTAGCCTCTAGCTTGCTTATCCTGTGTAGGCATTGCTTACCCCTGTACAAACAGGCTTAAATCCACTTAGTACAGCTTAAAAGTGCTTACTCCCGCTTACTCCCGTGCTAATTTCTTTAAAAGAAAAGAAAAACGGTTGATAGGAAAGTGGTGAAAAAGGGCCATAAAGAGGGAAAGACAGTAGAGAAAATAGCTAGGGGTGTGCAAGGCTGGTGTACGGAAGGTCCATAGCTACCCATTTCTTCTACAGCATTAGTTCTGCATATACACTGATTTGGAAGTAGATTTGGACACTCATACCCCTGAGAGAGGGGTGAGGACAACAAAAATATATTGTGAAGCCAATCAGACCAGATTAAATGTGTCCAGTGGACACGTGTGTGAAATGGGCAGCTATGTATGGGGCAAGATTTTTTTTTGGGAACAGATTGTCTTTTTTTTTAAGGTGAGAGTGTGAAGATGGGGAGGGATAGCAGGCATATTTGGGAAGGTAGGTTGCATAGGAGAACTGAGAAGACAGACAAGACAGCATACATGGGTGGTATATGACACATACAGGGTAAAGACCTTGGATGGGGAGGAGTGTTTGCAAGTCAGAAGCTCATGAGCCCCCTAGTGGAAACAGTGGGACTGAGGTCCCCACCCATGGGCAGTTAACAGTCCACCTTCACAGGCCCAAAGGTGGCTGTGCTAGAGGCTGGGTAGGAGGGGTAGGCTGACCCTCTAGATGTGCTTCACAGTCCTCAAGCTGGTGTAGCAGATCTCCAAACTCCCTGTGGTGCTCTCTACAGACCAGACCCCAGACCTGATGATGGGTGACAGTATCCTGTCCACGCCCGCTCCTGGGGGAGAGAGCCCCATCCACTGAGGCAGTTCCACCTGAAGGTGGTGCAGGACCAGCAGATGAGGAGATCCCGGGGTGGGCCCCAGATGTGCGAGTGGTCGGTGCCACAGCCAGATGAAGTGGGAGAGGTGGGTTCGCTGGGACTGGCCTTCCCAAACATGCTATGGTGTTTCAATTTTAAAAGATATGTGGGTTAGTAATAGTCAACACATTCCAGGATTAGGTATAACAGCATGCATAGATATTCCCATTAACACAAAACACCAGATATGGAACAGTGAATAGTAAACAGAACACATGCATAAATGGAACCACAGTGGCCATTACAACAGCATTCAGGTACATTGATGGCAGCATGCCACCAATGTGGGAGTATTTCAACTTGGCACATGCACAGAAACAAATTTCAATATTTATCAAACAATAGAACATATGTCCCAACAGTAGATTTAATTGTACACATATTGGTTGAGTTGTGTATTTAGTTTAGTGTTGCAGATATGGTGGGGGGGAGAGAAAGATGTCAATTAACAACTTGTATATCCCTGTAGTTCTCATTGCTTTCTTACTCTGTGATCTGTACCTTACAGGTATTATTACACTACCCTATGGCCTTAGTTTGGACAGTGGTATGGTTGTAGACAACTATATACATGAACTGCGTTTTACCTGCAGTATACACCTCTTACCTGGTATACCTGTGGAGGTATTGTTTGTTAACACTACCTGACTGTTTCTACGCATATTCCCAGATTCCAGGTTGATGTTATGCACATACCTCTCCCTCTGTTATTGCACACACTCTGGGCATGTCTTAACAACATGCAGGTGAAACTGGGACATATTTTGACTATTGCCCTCATAAACCTTTGGTGAGTTTCTACAATGACAGGTTTATTTTCATAGACATTTTCCAAATATTTACAGGCCTGACAGTCAGTTATATGACATTAAATGCTGACTAAATGTCAGAGATTATCATGCTGATATGCCTGGGGGACAGGGTAACAGGCACCAGATATGGGCCAATTATCTGGGCATTCTGGACAGATCTGTACATTTGAGGGGTATGATTCTGCATACAGCTTACTACCACTCCCAGGATTTGAACCATGGCTCTGACTGCTAAAAATAAAACAGCGTACATCACAGTTGAGTGTGCTATATAGATATTGCTGTGTATCTTTACTCTGAATTCTGTCTATAAGTCTCTCATGGTTTTACTGTCTGACCTTGTAATTACAGCACTCTTATACAGGGTTTCCTAGAAAGTTTTATTATGTAGCACTGTGTGGATGACAGTGATGAGTAATACCTTATTATTCAGAGATACTGCAACACCAGCACTGCCATACAATACCAGACTAAACAGTACCAGTCCAGGATTTCAATATTTTATTTCTAGGCACAGTTTTTATGATCTGACAGACCTGTGGGGAGAATGTTTGTTAACAATACCTGACTGTTGCTACACATATTACCAGATTCCACATTATTCTATGCACATACGTCTCACTCTGTTACTGCACAGTCTCTGGTCATAACTTCACAACATGGGGCTGGAGATGGAACATATTTTGCTTATTACTCTCATTACACTTTGGTGAGTTGCTAGAGTGACAGGTTTGTTCTTATAGATATATTTCCAGTTATGATGTCTAACAAACAGTTGTATGTCAATATTTGCTGCCTAAACATCTGGGATCATCCCACTGATTTGCCAGGGGGACAGGGTGACAGGCAGGGGACTTACGACAATTATCTGGACTTTCTGACAATATCTGCACAGCAGTGGGGTATGATTCTGCCCACAGCTTACTACCACTCCCAGGTTTTGAATCATGGCTGTGTGTGCTAAAAATAAAACACTTCACATCTCAGTTGAGTGTGCTATTGGGTTTATGTTGTCAATCTTTTCACTGTTTTCTGTCTAAGTCTCTCTCAGTTGTACAATATGACCTTGTGATTACAACAGTCATATACAGACATTCCTACACATTTTATTTATGTAGCACAGTGTGGGTAACAGTGCCTAATACAACAGTACTATTAAGAGATTGCAACACTACATTACCTTATGATACCTGAGTAAACACAAGCAGTCCAGGAGTTAGAACTTTATTGCCAGGCTGTTAACCTTTTATTTACATACAACTTATATGAGACTCTTTCTGCCATATTGTCTGATGTATTCAGTACATAACATACAAAATGCAGGTTTTATACTCGAAATTAACTTTCTACTACTTTTACATTTATTTCTTATGACAGTACATGCAAGAGTATTACTAACCTGCCTTGCAACACAGCCTCTGCAGCCTACAGTCATGGGCTTCCCGATTCACAGCCCACTTGTCTGTCACTGTCAAAGATATAAGAGTAATATTTAGTCATACCTATCCATAATATACATGAGCTGGCAATTATTAAACAGGTAGTAGAATAATACTTAGACATGGCTGGGGCATCGCCCGTCTGCCTAGCCTCTTGGATCCACTGGTTCAAGAGCTTCCTCGTTCTCCATTTCAGGTCAGCATAGTGATGCCTGACCTGCTCACCAGTTCAAGGTGTGCCAGTGGCACTGGTGAGGTCACAGGCGAGATGGTCCCAGGCTTCCACTTTATAGTGGGAACCCTAGTACTGGCCCTGCAACAGTCTCTGATCATGGTCTTTAACAAGGAGTCCTGCCATGACTTTGGACTCCTGGATGTGCCAGTGCTGTGCCTGGAAGTGAGATCCTTCACCCACACCGGCCATAGTGTCTACAGGAGGAAGCTGCAACCAGTTATGAGATGTATTCCTGCCTGTGGGTTTTAAATAGGGCTGATTTCCCCCACTTTGCTGTGACTGGACAGTTTTGAAAATGCTAAGCTGTGAGCAAACCTGCTTACTTAAGGTTGGCATTGCTTAAAGGGGTATACCAATGGGCAAATTGATTTAGCTGACCTACACATTGCTTACACTTAGTAAGCAGGGGTGTGCAATGCTTAGCGTTGCTTAATTTTAAATTTGCACACTATTTGCTGTTTGGCATTGATTTATCATTCATTACATGTTATATATTTGTTTGCTATCCATGATTCATGTGTACATACACTGTATGGGGTCCTTGTGTTTATTGGGGGATTTCAACACTTTATTATAATGACACCTCACATCTGGACTTAATGCAGTACTCCAGTTCACATATTTATGTTATGTAGTAGGTTATACAACATAAAACTGTATATAGATTCCTTTCACATGTAAATTTTGATTTTGCTATAGTGAGGATCTGTTTGGGGATACCTCAGTCTGATGCACTGCTGTCATGGCTTACTGGTTACCTACTATGACTATAGTGTACAGGGTCCTGGGTTCAAGGACTGTTTATTTTGTTGCTGGGCAGAACAGCGGCTGTTGGATACAGAGTGATTAAGGCATTTTTTTAGCAGCTGTAACTGGGTTTGTGCGGGTTTGCGCGATGGTAAGCAATGCTAACTTCCGCTTAAATATGCTTACAGAGAGTTAGCTTCAATATTGCTTAACCTGTGTGCACATTGCTTACCCCCACACAAATGGGCTTAAACCTGCTTACTACTGCTTAAAAGTGTTTATTCCCACTTACCCCCACACTCATTTAGACAGAAATGAATCATAGCTCTTGGGAAAGTGGTGGATTTGGACACGCTATTGAATTATCATTGATTACACATTATACCTTCATTTCATATCCCTGATTCATGTGTACATATACTGTATAGGGCACTTGTGTTTATCTGTGGATTTTTCCACATTATTACAAAGACACCTCACATCTGCATTTAATGCAGTACTCCAGTTCACAAATATATGTTATTTAGTAGGTTATATGGCAAAAAATGTTCATAAAGTGATTTCACATGGAAAATGGAATTTACTACAGTGAGAATCAAAGTGGGAATGACTGCTCGCAAAGTGAACGCTCTGACTACTACACTATTGCAGTATTGCTTCAATTTCATGTATCTTGCTATTTATCTTCTTGTGCCATTTAAGCTATAGTATGCATAGCTAAGCAATGGGCAAATCCATGCACCTATGGTTAAATTTAATCTGTTTAATAAAAAAAAATTCTCTACTGCTATTTTCTCTTGGAAGGGACGGGTTTCACTTATTGCTGAGGATTCCTGCGTGCATCTGCACATTTGGCAGACATCCTAGCAACCCCCCATAACTCTCAATCTCTTCAGGCACACTATCTGGACAAAGCTTGACAAATTGTGGTACAACTACAGACATACTTTCATTATTGCTCTTATAAACTTGGGACAGTTGCTAGGGTAACAGGATTTGTTTTAATATACTTTTTATCACGGATATGAAGTCGGACACTGAAATGTATGCATTACTTACCGATTCAATCCTGAGATTATCCCAGTGATTTGCCAGGAAAAGTGAGGTGCTGTATGGCCGTGACATGTGGGCATTCTGTGATGATTTGTACAGTTGGGAGGTATGCAGCCTCCTATTAGCATGCTCGCTCATTATAATTGCTAGGTGGCACTTCTTGAGTGCAGGGGCATGTGTATTGTGAGAGCGCTGCTCTCAGATACACCCTCTGCACTCGTCCATGCTCCATGTTCATTTAGGAGCAGAGGCAGTGCCTTCATTACTATGCATGGCATGCTGCTGTGCTGCTCTTAAATGGACCCTTACTGAATCCCGGGGATGGTGAAAACTATAATCACTTCTTTCACTTTGGTAAAAATTGAATGTGTAGACCACTTAATGATTTTCTGCCCATTTTCTCCAGCAATGCATTTAGCATTAACATTTATTTCCAAAGCCCTTTAAATACACAGGTTATGTTGATTTTGTTGGAATTAGCTGATATTTTACAGGGATTTCTCAGTCTCTGTGTATTTGAAAATGATTATGCATATATAAACCTCCCAGCCTATTTTTCAATTTGTGTGTGTGTTTATGTGTGTGTGTGCGTGCGCGCACGTGCATTGCTTTGTGAGTATGTAGTTCAGTCACTTCTAGATATTTGGAATCATTGCCTTACTCTCCTTATATCATATTCAATCTTCTAAGCAACCAGTCATTTTTTTAACTTCACTTAGGCACAAATTAAAATTCTTTCAGGATGAAATGTTTATAGTTATCAAAACCCAGCCATAATAAACAAAACATTGAGATCACTACCTCATTAAGGCTAATGTGGACATTTCATCTCTTCTTATTACTATAGTTTAAGTTACTTTGCAACAAGTGACATGCTGGTGACTGCTGTTCAAATAACCCTGTATCACTACTGTTACCTGTCTGCCACTGTGTTTGTCAATGTTGCACTTAGACTAAAAGAATGACATTTTTTCAGCTACTATACTCACCCTTGCAGGATGTTTCAGCTTTCACCATAATTATGTTATGGTGGATGTAATATATTTAAGTAAAGGGGATTCAGGAAGGTTGATTGCATGAAAAAGGATGACTTGTGTTTTGCCTATTTCCTGGTTCTTGGAGATGGTACTTTTCGACCAACTATTTATTATCAGTAAGTTTAAATGTGGGAATATGTGAAATATTTTTGCTCAGAGGATGAGTTCAGTTCTCTGAGTCACTGAAAAGTGCACTTACTATTTAACACAGAATACCTCTGATCAAGAACTTTAACAATATGTCATAAATAACAAAGCCAAACTTAGCATAAATTTCTTAAAATGATTTACTAATCTCTCTCTTTGCGATATAATATAGCACTTTGTTAAACTGATACCATCCTTCACCAGGTTTACTTCAATCTATAAGTGATTTTTATAACCTAAACCAAAAATGTGGTTGATATGATAACATGTAAAAATTACACTTTGTATAAACAGTGATGGAAATTATTACAACTGCAGAAATACTCTGTTTGCAAGTTAGGCCACTGAGGGGACATTTTATATGAAGTGCCTGAACTGCCATAGTTGCATTATCTTTTATCCCATAGGATTAGCACATCTGTGACATGGCTCTCCCAAATGGATGAGTTTCCTAACTTGTTCACCCAATGGAAAGGTGAAATGCCCTACAGAGATGCTCATTTTCTGTCTCTTTTACCCATGTCCTCATTTTACATTCACTACATTAAGCTTGTGACCAGATGGGAGGATGGGGAGAGGTGTAGACTAATTACTAAACCAACACCTTTCTGAAAACTGAACTTCTGATTCATAACATTAGACTGATTCAAAGCCTACAAGGCTATAGTCTCTGTCCAATCCAGTTTTTCAGTTTTATGCTTCTTCATGCCTTCTGTCATACAGAGCACCCAGGAGAACTTAAGCCCCTCAATAAAGTATTATCAACAATCCCACGCAGACACACATACATCTATATACAGCAATCCTGTCTTTTAAGGCAGGCAACATGGCCTCATATTTGATGCTATGAATGTTATTTTAGTATCTCTGTACTAAGCAGCAGTCACATAAATTCATGACAGAGGTCACATTTTGAAAAAGCAAAAAGACATAATCTGCATGCAGAACACATGCCACATCTAGGTCACCCGCCTGGAATCTCTTACAATCACTGCTATGTCTTCATAACCTGGCAATTACAATTACTAACAGTCAGGATGTACCCGTACTGGAACCCATTGCCTATCTTTAAAAAAATGGATTAATTCTATGAATACAAATATTGCTTTCAAGGAATTAATGGAAAGACTGCATAAAATGCAACAGCAGACTTAGTGCTGTACTGTCTCAGAACCACTCCTAAAAACAACCAGGGATAACTGTATTTTACATTAACTAGCTGGTACAATAGGAATCTGAATAAATAATGCAGCTAGCTTTCCTTCCATCACATGCCTACAACAACCCTAAGGTGATTTAAGATTGCAAATGTCCTAGGTTGTATTACTCAATCCAGTAGTTAATTCTATCTGCCAAAAATACACTGTTTGCAAATACATTTTCTCATGTTATGATTAATCTGTGCCCCTTTTATCTGTCAGACACATTCCTGCTGGCCTGCCTGTCCTGCCGAGCTAGGGGTAATTCCATCACATTCACCATTTAGTGCGTTTACATATCCATATACCATATCACTGTCTTTCCTCTTCTCTTAGAATTTTTACCTTTTCCTAAGCATCTCCAAGTTTTTATAAGTATGTTTATAGTTTTTAGGTTAAAAGAAATCAAGAAACACTGATTTCATCAGTTAAGGACAGTAAGTCCTTTCACCAACCCAGTTATCTAAACTCAGTTTGAATGTATTCAAATTTTCTAAAGATCTAATCTTAGCTGGTATTCTGATTTCAAAAAGCAGACAGTTTTGAGGTAATAAATGACTGCCTCAGCCTAGTGTTAAATGGATTCACTTGCAGTTTTAGATTAGTATACCTTAATGAGACTTTAAAATGATACATATCAATATTCATACATAACTGCAAATGTGGATCATAAACACCTTGTGGGCCAATATTAATTTACTTATAATATACTGATAATGTAAACTAAATAAATTTAAAATGTGCATTGTTTATCATAACACATTTGTTTTATATGGCTTATGCTTTTAGTAAATCTCTTTTGCACACTTTCAATTTTTTTATAGTACTCATTTTATAAAGAAATAATGCCTTATTATATTCCAAACTTGGTAGAATATAAGTGATGTACAAAGCAGTTAAGCATCTACTATCTTGACAGGTAACAGTTTTAATCATTGCTCACAGATGAAGGATTGCTTTCAATTTTATGCTACTTACATGAATTTAAAGGGAAATGTTTTAGTTATTAAAATATACAAGTATTTGTAGACATCTTACCAACCCACTTATACATTTACAAGAGATAATTGTTAATAATACTTGCATCACCATTGATAAACATGAAACTCATCTTTATATCATCTGCTTGCTTACTAATCCAACTGTGCCTTTTTTTTGTAAAGAGTAGCAAATGCAATATTAAACAAAATGAGGCCTAAGACAGGTATCTGAGGTATGCTTATTCTTACCAACAGTAGCTTGGAGTAATTGCCAAGAACAATCACAGATTGCAGTCTTCATGTTAGTTAGGACATTACCCATCTAGTAACATAATGATCAATTTATGCATTAACAATTGACCTGTATATACCTAAATGAGGTAAAGAGTCAAATGCCTTAGTCACGTCTAGTGATTTTAAATTATTATTTACATCAATAAGATCAGTAATAATTTTTTTCAAAACATTTATCAATGGCAGAAGTTAAGGATATTAGATGATAATTTGGCATTTCTTCTTTACTTCCTTTTTTATAAATTTTGGCATTTCTTCTTTACTTCCTTTTTTATAAATTGGTGTGACATATGAAATTTTCCAAATATTAGGAACAAACCCTGTACATAAAAAATATTAAATATTATGGTTATTATATGGGAAATTGACTCCTAATAGTATGTAGGTAAGATAGGTGGAATTTTATCAGATACAATAGTGCTATTTTTTCATACTCAACACAGCTTTAAAAATGGCTTCTTGACTAATGCTTGGGCATGGAATATTACTCTTTATGTCTGTCCATCCATCTTCATGTACTTGACATGTCATACTTTTACAAGTGTGTACAAAATAATTGTTAAAATTATTAACAATGAACAGGAAATTGTTTATCACAGCATCATTCATGTGAATTAAACTAATAATGCTGTTTTGGTGAGTAATTCTATCAATATATCTGTAGCATTTTTCATATTAGATTTATGCTAAGCTACATTTTCCTCATAAAAGGAATAACATTCAAAAATGATTTTTAACTGTTTACTAATCTTATTTAATCTTTTTTTTTTAATTATAAGGATATTTCCTGTGCATTCTAAAACTTCTTTTCTTTTCTTTTTTTTTGCAAACTTTTTTAAATTCTTTTTTTCAAAAAAAAGGAAAACTTTTCCGTCTTTTACTGAAAATAGTAAGTATTTACAGTTGTTTCAATGTTCTGTGTTAGTATATTTTCTAAAGTAAGCTAACCACATTTCCTGCCCTCTCTAAGAGGTTCAGATAACCAAATAATATTATTGAATGACTTCTACACAAGTTGATACTTTATATTACACAATTTAAATCTTTTAACAATAGGAGTTGGAGAGAAAGTTTGTTTTACCTCAAAAGTAACAAAAAATGATGCAAAAATCCAGTGTAACAGCTATGTTCATGTTGTATGTCATACTTGTGAAATCTGTAGCTACAAGATCTAAAATATTTTTATACTAGTGCACTCCTACTTAAAATCCATTGTATGACATTATACCAATAAATTCACTGGACAACATCTTTGCAGAAGATATATAACAATTTATTTCAGGATAATTGAAGTCACACAGTAAAAAACTGTTTCCCACACCCTATTAAGGAATCCAGCCTTTTTAATTATGGCAAATGTGTTATACTATCTAGATTAGGATGATGATATAATATAATTCGTAAAGAACTAGCAAACCTGCTATCATAAAGATCACCTATTAAGCACTCTGGTAATTTGCCTATAAGTAATAAAGATGATATAATGCTCTCATGTATAAACAAGAGGACATCACTTCCTCTAGTGTCATCTCTAATACATTCATATTTAACAAAATCTGGAAAAAACAAATCCCTGGTTAGCATGACTCAGTGACTGCTACAGTTTTATAGTCCTCAACATATAACACATTGTTGAGTTCATGGTGCTTATTTCACGAATGTTAACACTGCAAAAGTAACCCTTTATAGAATTATCAAATGTTCTTCCAATAACTGAGCTGATTTCACAAAATGGTTTATTAATAAAAAAGTTTAATTGCCTCAGCATTTTTGCCAGAAAAAACAAAAGTGAAAGTTGTCAAAAGTAACGATCATAAAATTTTGCACAAATTCTTACCAATAAGTGTCATATTTAACATTATAAAGCTGGCTTAAATGTTGCAACCATTTAGTAAAGGTGTGTGCCTTCATATATAGATAATCATTCCACTGTGGTGCAGGAATGATCTCATTTAGAAGCAGTACACAAACATTACTCTTGCCAATTCCACGAGTGTTAGAACAGCATTCTTCATCTGATTTAAAGGTGCTGTGTCCAAGCTGTTAGTCCCAACATGTATTAAAATTGTATGATAAATGTAGGATTTACATTTGATAATCTTCGCAACTGCTCCTGAATATCAATTAACATCAATCCAGATAACATACCAATTGTCGCAAAATCCTTATTTAGTTCACATAAATTGCATACATAGGTTCTGCACATAGAATCACTCAAGATTAAGATCTCATTGGAAATGACTTTTTCAATTCTGTTATTAACAGCAGCAGCAATGTCAGTTTTGTTTTGCATTTTTGGACTATCACATGTAGCTGTAGCACATAAACTTTTATTTATCGAACAGATGTTCACGTTTTATTTGTATGCTCAGATAGTGTGTCCACTACATCATCTATACTTTGATATCTATCCATTTTGTTATTTTTTTTAATTTCTGAATTATTACTTCAGGATATAACCTTGGGCCAGTAGCTAATGGTTCATGTTCAGTGCCATTTCGATAGAGATTTGTGTCTGATAGAAATGCATGTTAGTAAGATATAACTTTATAGCCACATGTTCTTTAATGGCTTCTACTCTGGATAGAGTAGCATAATTTTTAAAGTTGTCATGTTGTTACCCTCATCCTTTTGTAAGGACATATTATCTAATTATACTTCCTGTTAATCCACATTAACTTGTACTGTATCCCCAACTTCAATTCAAGGCCACTCAAATTACAGGAAATAATATTATATTCAGATGTATTTCTTCAAAATGTTTTGTTAAAATTACCTTAAATAGTTGGTTATGTTTGTATTTCTTCACATGGATATATCATTGTAAATATCAGTCATTTCTATGCCACATTTAGCATACTAGATTTCAGTTTCTGATGTAGTTAGCAGCCTTTCTGCTTTGATATACATTTTTTAAAATTACTATTGAGACAATAATTGTTCGGTATAATCTGCCTGTTTAGCATGTAGCTGTCTTTTAAGTGCAAAGTAGAACTACTTTTGGTTATGGAATCTGCAGGGTTACTGGGAGCTGACAAAGAACTGTAACAATGCAAGTTATGAAAGAATTTAGGGAAAGGATTGTTGGAGTAATGGGAGTGATGATAGAAGGTAGCTATCTGTGGTGGGTGTTGTAACTGCTGTGGGTGTACATACTTATTTGCCTTCCTCTCATGTACAAAGTTAAAAATACTTTAATAGCATCTTCTACTCTCTTTGCTTTGTATTCATTTTAGATACATTTTCTAAGCTATGCTAGCCATTTACTTCTTAAACTCCATCAAAAGTCTTGATTTAAAACATAAAGCACAACTATGACACAAAATTTACTAGACTGTGGATAGACATAACAGTTAAGATGTTTACTTCACAGACCCACAATTTAGCTCTCAGACACAAGGTACAAGGAATTATTCTCTCCTTTTGTCTCTTTTTAGTTATTTGGCTAGGAATGTAATTCCCTTCAACTGAAACTATGAGGACAACCTATCCTAACAATAAAACATATTAATTCAAATGTGATTTGGACCATCTGAGGACTATTAGCTTATTTCAGCTATTAAATGTGAATAATTTACAGTACCATCAAAATGAATAGTGTTGCCTCCACTACAGTCTTCCACAATAACAATTAGCTCCAGAGAAATGTAAACCATTTCAGCAGATCATCCAAAGAAATGTCAAACAAAACAACTCTGGGTAAGGAGCCTCTTCAGAATCAATGCAATATCTCAAACGAACAAAATGAGGCTCGCCACAGCACGAAGTAAAACAAAATAAGACAATTTAATAACTGCAGTAACAAAGTAAGTGCTTTCACGTTTTTCAATGCTTCATCAGACTTTTACAACTGCTAACAACTCAGCACTCATTTAAATAGTATTACAATACACCTATTGGCCAATTATTTAGTTGCATCATTACATAATCATTCTCATTTAAAAACAACAGTCATGCAATAACAACATTTCTTAAAAATCTTCTAGAATGTGCAAACCATTCATAAATGCACTAACTTAAATATAAATATATACATAAACCTTATAATTTTAATGAGCATAGGAACGTGCTGCTAAAAATGGCTTGAGAGTTACTTTCTCATTCAGACCATATCCCCTATAGCTTTGTAACATAATTATCCATCTATTTTCTTGTTCTTCAGTGTAATTTTTTTTATATTCCCCAATCTATGTTATTCTAATCAATTCTAAAACACTAAATTTAAATTTATGTGTCATATCTTTGTTTAAAACATGTTGGGCCAAAGCATTGTGTTCATCTTCTCTATTTATTCCATAAACATTCTCTCTAACCTGTTCCCTGAGACTCCTATTCGTTTTTCCTACATAAAAACATGGGCATGTCTGGCAGACAGCTACATATATTAAATTTCTTGATTTGCAATCAGCATAAAAGTTAAATTCGTATCTATAGTCTGTATCGGGATATATAAAATAGTCAATCCCTGACATATACGTGCAATGACTGCACCCTCTACAAGGTAGTGTGCCCTGTCTATTTGATAAAATGGCTCTCTTTTTATTACTATCCTCATAACATAATAACCTCTTAAGTGACTTTGTGTTTTTATATGAAAAGATAGGTCTTGGACCTACTATCTCAACTATTCTCTCATCTGTAGTTAATATACCCCAATTCATTTAATTATTTCTCTAATTCCCATGTTTTTATTCGAGTAAGGAATTACTATTCTATTTTCATCTTTCTGTTGTTCCTTATTAATATTCCCATTTTTATTCACTCTCTTGTATACATATGGTTTTCCTTTTCCTTCTCTTATTGAATCACTCATTTGATAAACAACTTCAACTTCTTGTTTACTGTATCCTCTTGTTGACACATTTTCAGCTAACATCTCTAGTTTCATAATATAACTTTCATCACTAGTAGTGAGACGTGACATTCTTAAAGTCTGACCTCTCACTATATTATGATAAACATGTTGAGGATGCATGTTATTACGATGCAAATTCTTCCAGCAGGGCTTCCTATATATCTTGGAGTGTATTTTTCCATTGTTCTTCAACACCTGAACATCTAAGAATTCCATCTTCTCATAAGAGTACTTCTGTTCAAACATTAAGAAATCCGTTGCACCATTGATATATTCAATGAATTCACTTAATTCTGTTTCTGTGCCTTCCCATGCTAAAAACACATCATCTACAAAATGTTTGTAGAATTTTATGTGTTTACTATATATATAGTATTTGACAAAATATAGGTGCTTTCCCAATATGCCAACACAAGGTTGGCATAAGAGTTGGCACATGGGGTGCCTATGGCAACCCCTCTTTTCTGTAAATAATATAAATTTTCATATAGAAACACGTTATTATTTGTCACTAAGTCAAGTAAAGCTAGAATCTTAATGATAGAATTCCTAGATACCCCTTTTTCAATCAAGAATAGTCTCAGGAACTCCATCCCTGTATTATTTGGAATCATTGTGAATAAAAAAACCACATCTAGAGTAACTAATAAATCATCATATGCCCTTCCCTTGAGTAAAACATATTCACCATAACTTTCCAAAAATCTTGCGTATCTCTCAATATAGAGCTGGTGTTGTTAACAATTGGTCGAAGTTGCTTCTCAATGAATATCGAAGCCGGCTCCATGAGCCAACCACCACCTGAGTCTATAGGCCTCATAGGTGGATTAATAAGGGTTTTATGTACCTTGGGAAGTCCCCGTAGGGTGGCAATAATAGGATTCTCAACCAACAAATACTTATACAAATCACCATCAATAGTATGGCATAAGAACATATCATATAATTCAGATTGTACATTCTTAATTAGTTTATTCAACATTACTCTATTTAGCACTTGATACGTATCAACTTCACCCAACAAAGTCATCATACTATTCATATATATTTCAGCATCTAAAACTACAATAGCACCCCCTTTATCAGCCTGTCTAATAACTATTGTTTCATTTTCCTGTAACTTCTTAATTGATTGAAACTCTTCATAAGTCAAATTATAAAATTCAGACTTGTTTTTCGACTTATATAATTCAAAAAAGTCACGTTCACAGGCTTTTTCAAATGTCTAAAGTAGAGGGTGTTCTCGTGGTACAAAGGTAGAAGGTTTACAAAACATATTCCTACTACCTACAGTTGTATTATCAAACAATAAACTTAAACCGACTTTCCAGCTGAATATTTTTATATCTAAAATAATATCAGTAATGTCTGCCGACTTTGAAGGTATAAATGAAAGGCCATGATTTAATAAAGACCTTTCATTATCAGTCAAGCAATAATGTGATAAATTTACCACTAAGTCTTTGGTATTGGTTTGAGTACCTTTTTCTGGAATTCATGTCTGTTGTCCATGATTTTCCTCTTTCCCATATGCCCATGTGGCGACCAGCTGGCCGCAGTCGTCTGCCGAATAGGTAGTGGAAAAGGAAATGGAGTATTGCTAGCCGATATCTCATCTAACGAGTCTAACTTATTATTTATATTTGCACCAACATTCTTCTTCACTACACCAGCCACTGATGAATGTGTTGCTTTCGTGATTTCTCCAGAGAGACCATCTCCTGTGTCTAATTCCTCACCACTAACCAAACTAGTGGCATCATTTGGCTTCCGTAGACGGAGTTGTGTGTGCTGACATCACTGGTATAGGCGTAGTTATCTGCGTGACATTCGAATGAACAAATTCAGAATTAAAAGTCCTCGTATTCACTCTTGGAACATTACGGTTGTATTGTACAGGGTTCACTCCATTGCTCACACTGTCTCTAGTCCAAGAAAAGATTTGTCCTCTCTGGAAATCTCCAAGATCTTGTTCCAACTTCTTCTCCTTATCCAATAATTGTTTATTGTCTAACGTAGACAACCACAACACGATGTCCGTAACAAATATTTCCTTTTCTTCCATACTAACCAAAGTCTCAAGATCATTTTCCATCATCACGATTTCCTGCATCAGCCCCGACTCAATTTCCTGATATTGCTCTATCAATAATTTAACATATCCATAGCTGGTCTCTATATTTAATTTCTGCCATTTTGTTAATAGCCCAGGGTATGTAGTGTCAAAAGTAGTCATCTTTGCACTCTTAACCCTCTGGGTATTATTTTGAATGAAAGACACGCTTCCATATGTAGCCTTTGCCACTGTATTATTCATAGTTTCTGCAAGGTATTCTCCAGCTTACGAGTAAGCTGAATAACATCAGTATTCCTCTGTATATTTGTTGAAATTTTTCCATCATTTACCAACTCTTCTGAAGTAAATTTAAAGAGCAGGTTCTCAACTACAGCAACAGCTCCTCGTATCGTACTCGTAGCTCCAATTCCACTCTGCAATATAGTAATTTCTCTCCTTGCAGCCATATCCCAGAGTTGTAAAGAAAAATATATATAAAGAAATGTCAAACAAAACAACTCGGGGTAAGGAGCCTCTTCAGAATCAATGCAATATCTCAAACGAACAAAATGAGGCTCACCACAGAATGAAGTAAAACAAAATAAGACAATTTAATAACTGCAGTAACAAAGTACACGTTTTCACATTTTTCAATGCTTCATCAGACTTTTATAACTGCTAAAAACTCAGGACTCATTTAAATAGTATTACAATACACCTATTGGCCAATTATTTAGTTGCATCATTACATAATCATTCTCATTTAAAAACAACAGCCATGCAATAAGAACATTTCTTAAAAAACTTCTAGAATGTGCAAACCATTCATAAATGCACTAACATAAATATAAATATATACATAAACCTTATAATTTTAATGAGCATAGGAACGTGCTGCTAAAAATGACTTGAGAGTTACTTTCTCATTCAAACCATATCCCCTATAGCTTTGTAACATAATTATCCATCTATTTTCTTGTTCCTCAGTGTAATTTTTTTATATAAGGTTTATGTATATATTTATATTTATGTTAGTGTATTTATGAATGGTTTGCACATTCTAGAAGTTTTTTAAGAAATGTTATTGCATGACTGTTGTTTTCAAATGAGAATGATTATGTAATGATGCAACTAAATAATTGGCCAATAGGTGTATTGTAATACTATTTAAATGAGTGCTGAGTTGTTAGCAGTTGTAAAAGTCTGATGAAGCGTTGAAAAACGTGAAAGCGCGTACTTTGTTACTGCAGTTATTAAATTGTCTTATTTCATTTTACTTCGCGCTGTGGTGAGCCTCATTTTGTTCGTTTGAGATATTGCATTGATTTTGAAGAGGCTCCTTACCCAGAGATGTTTTATTTGACATTTCTTTATATATATATATTTCTTTACAACTCTGGGACATGGCTGCAAGGAGAGAAATTACTATATTGCAGAGTGGAATTGCCACGTATACGAGGAGCTGTTGCTGTAGTTGAGAACCTGCTCTTTAACTTTACTTCAGAAGAGTTGGTAAATGATGGAAAAAGTTCAACAAATATACAGAGGAATACTGATGTTATTCACCTTACTCGTAAGCTGGAGAATACCTTGCAGAAACTATGAATAATACAGAGGCAAAGGCTACATATGGAAGCGTGTCTTTCATTCAAAATAATACCCAAAGGGTTAAGAGTACTAAAAATGCCTACTTTTGGCACTACATATCCTGGGCTATTAACAAAATGGCAGAAATTAAATATAGAGACCAGCTATGGATATGTTAAATTATTGATAGAGCAATATCAGGAAATTGAGTTGGGGCTGATGCAGGAAATCGTGATGATGGAAAATGATCTTGACACTTTGGTTAGGGTGGAAGAAAAGGAAATATTTGTTACAGACATCATGTTGTGGTTGTCTACGTTAGACAATAAACAATTATTGGATAAGAGGAAGAAGTTGGAATGAGATCTTGGAGATTTCCAGAGAAGACAAGTCTTTTCTTGGCTTAGAGACAGTGTGAACAATGGAGTGAACCCTGTACAATACAACCATAATGTTCCAAGAGTGAATACGAGGACTTTTAATTCTGACTTTGTTCATTCAAATATCACGCAGATAACTATGCCTGAAACAGTGATGTCAGCACACACAACTCTGCCTATGGAAGTTACATCAAATGATGCCACTAGTTTGGTTAGTGGTGAGGAATTAGACGCAGGAGAGGGTCCCTCTGGAGAAATCACGAAAGCAACACATTCATCAGTGGCTGGTGTAGTGAAGAAGAATGTTGGTGCAAATATAAATAATAAGTTAGACTGGTTAGATGAGATATCGGCTAGCAATACTCCGTTTCCTTTTCCACTACGTATTTGGCAGACGACCGCGGCCAGCTAGTTGCCACATGAGCATTTGGGAAAGAGGAAAATCACGGACGACAGGCACAAATTCCAGAAAAAGGTACTCAAACTGATACCAAAGACTTAGTGGTAAATTTATCACATTATTTCTTGACTAATAATGAAAGGTCTTTATTAAATCATGGCCTTTCATTTATACCTTCAATGTCGGCAGACATTACTGATATTATTTTAGATATAAAATGTTCACCCGGAAAGTCGGTTAAGTTTATTGTTTGATAATACAACTGTAGGTAGTAGGAATATGTTTTGTAAACCTTCTTCCTTTGCACCACAAGGACACCCTCTACTCCAGACATTTGAAAAAGCCTGTGAACGTGACTGTTTTGAATTATATAAGTCGAAAAACAAGTCTGAATTTTATAATTTGACTTATGAAGAGTTTCAATCAATTAAGAAGTTACAGGAAAATGAGACAATAGTTATTAGACAGGCCAGTAAAGTTGGTGCTATTGTAGTTTTAGATGCTGAAATATATATGAATAGTATGGTGACTTTGATGGGTGAAGTTGATACGTATCAAGTACTAAATAGAGTAATGTTGAATAAACTAATTAAGAATGTACAATCTGAATTATATGATATGTTCTTATGCCATACTATTGATGGTGATTTGTATAAGTATTTGTTGGTTGAGAACTCTCTTATTCCCACCCTATGGGGACTTCCCAAGGTACATAAAACCCTTATTAATCCACCTATGAGGCCTATAGTCTCAGGTGGTGGTTGGCTCATGGAGCCGGCTTCGATATTCATTGAGAAGCAACTTCGACCAATTAATAACAACACCAGCTCTATATTGAGAGATACGCAAGATTTGTTGGAAAGTTATGGTGAATATGTTTTACTCAAGGGAAGGGCATATGATGATTTATTAGTTACTCTAGATGTGGTTTCTTTATTCACATCGATTCCAAATAATACAGGGATGGAGTTCCTGAGACTATTCTTGATTGAAAAAGGGGTATCTAAGAATTCTGTCATTAAGATTCTAGCTTTACTTGACTTAGTGACAAATAATAATGTGTTTCTATATGAAAATGTGTATTATTTACAGAAAAGAGGGGTTGCCACAGGCACCCCATGTGCCAACTCTTACGCCAACCTTGTGTTAGCATATTGGGAAAGCACCTCTATTTTGTCAAATACTATATATATAGTAAACACATAAAATTCTACAAACGTTTTGTAGATGATGTGTTTTTAGCATGGGAAGGCACAGAAACAGAATTAAGTGAATTCATTGAATATATCAATGGTGCAACGGATTTCTTAATGTTTGAACAGAAATACTCTTATGAAAAGATGGAATTCTTAGATGTTCAGGTGTTGAAGAACAATGGAAAAATACACTCCAAGATATATACACCAAAAATAAAATTCTAGCTAACTCCCAACATGGCTTCAGGCCAAATCACAGTACCACATCAGCCCTACTATCCTTTTCTAATACCATCAATAACTTCAGAAACAATAATAAACTATCATCTGCTCTTTTCTTAGACCTCTCCAAGGCCTTTGATATGGTGAACCACATTCAACTCCTCCATACATTAAAAAAACTATCACTCAGCAATTCCACGCTGAAATGGTTCCAATCCTACCTGTCCAATAGGCAACAGGCTGTTCTATGGCAGGACAAATTATCTACATGCCTACCTGTTACACTTGGAGTTCCCCAAGGATCTATTCTTGGCCCTCTTCTCTTCACCATCTTTGTTAATGACCTGCCCACAATCACCCCCCATGCCACATGCATTCAATATGCAGATGATTCGACTATCATTGGCACTGCCTCCAACCTGGCAGACCTCACTGCTTCAACCCAAGACACCTTCAACCTAATAGAAAAATGGTTCTCAAGTCGACAACTAGTTCTCAACCCCAACAAAACAAAACTACTTACTTTCTCACCCACTAACAAGACTCTTCCCCCCCACCTTCTCTATTACATCCTCCAATGGAATCACTATATCACCAGAAGCTCATACAAAGCTATTAGGTGTTACCATTGATAACTCCCTTAAATTTGACACCCATTTCAATCTTACCATCAAAACCGTCAATAAAAAGCTTGGCTCTCTCTATAAAGTAAAACACTTTCTCACTCCTCACGCTAAAATTACAATTGCCAGCACACACCTACTATCAACTCTTTTCTATGCCTCCCCTCTTTACAAACCTAAACAAGACAACCCTTAACAAACTTGCTTCTTGTTACAATCACATAGCTAGATTTGCCACAAATTCCACCTTTAGAACGCACCACTGCACTAACTTGAAGCAACTAGGGTGGTTAGAGTTTTCCAGCCAACTCCATTTCAACCAGCTCAAACGGCTCACCAGATACTGTATCACCCAGAGAAAACACCAGCTCTGAAAAACATCATTCACCCCTATATTAACCTGCAATCTTTACGCTCCTCCAATAAGATCTTAGCTCAAACTACCAAAGCCAATAATTCTGCTGGGGATTCTCTATTCTCAAACTTTGTAGGTAAAATGTGGAACTCCCTACCGACCATGCTCACCTCAGAACCATCACTCCTACAATTCAAAAAAAAGCTTAAACCCCATCTCAATACTCTCTGGCAATGTCCCTGTTTCAAACCTGATTAACCACTATCATTTAGCCTTCTCTTACCTCACTATCCTTAACCGCTTTTTAACAAGGCGCCTCGCCTTTGTAACTGACCTATGTTTTTTTTATATGCTGCTGTTGTTTTTTTTTCCCAAGATGTGATGTATCTTTATATTGTATTTAGAACTCAACTATCTTCCTTTTTTTGCATTAACAATGTTCATATGTCTGTTATGTACTTGGAGCTTTTCTCCCTGGGCCTCCGCTGAAAATGGACATGTATCCAGTCGGACTCTCCCGGTTAACAAATGTAAAATAAATAAATAAATAAATATAGGAAGCCCCGCTGGAAGAATTTGCATCGTAATAACATGCATCCTCAACATGTTTATCATAATATAGTGAGAGGTTAGACTTTAAGAATGTCACGTCTCACCACTAGTGATGAAAGTTATAGTATGAAACAAGAGATGTTAGCTGAAAATGTGTCAACAAGAGGATACAGTAAACAAGAAGTTGAAGTTGTTTATCAAATGAATGATTCAATAAGAGAAGGAAAAGGAAAACCATATTTATATACAAGAGAGTGAATAAAAATGGGAATATTAATAAGGAACAACGGAAAGATGAAAATAGAATAGTAATTCCTTACTCGAATAAGAACATGGGAATTAGAGAAATAATTAAAAAGAATTGGGGTATATTAACTACAGATGAGAGAATAGTTGAGATAGTAGGTCCAAGACCTATCTTTTCATATAAAAACATGAAGTCACTTAAGAGGTTGTCATGTTATGAGGTTAGTAATAAAAAGAGAGCCATTTTATCGAATAGACAGGGCACGCTACCTTGTAGAGGGTGCAATCATTGCAGGTATATGTCAGGGATTGACTATTTTATACATCCTGATACAGACTATAGATATGAATTTAACTTTTATGCTGTTTGCAAATCAAGAAATTTAATATATATAGCTGTCTGCCAGACATGCCCATGTTTTATGTAGGAAAAACGAATAGGAGTCTCAAGGAATGGGTTAGAGAGCATGTTTATACAATAAATAGAGAAGATGAACACAATGCTTTGGCCCGACATGTTTTAGACAAAGGTATGCCACATAAATTTAAAATTAGTGTTTTAGAATTGATTAGAATAACAGATAGATTGGGGAATATAAAAAAAAATTACACTGAGGAACATGAAAATAGATGGATAATTAGGTTACAAAGCTATAGGGGATATGGTCTGAATGAGAAAGTAACTCTCAAGCCATTTTTAGCAGCACATTCCTATGCTCATTAAAGTTATAAGGTTTATGTATATATTGTATATATATATATATATATATATATATATCAAGCCCTAACTTTCTAGCCCAACGGTTCCTGGAGTTCATAAATTCAAATGCCATGGAACAGCTAGTCACTGTTCCCACAAGAGGAGAAAATATACTGGATCTCATTGTCACAAACATGGGGACAAAATGCTCCACACCGGAAGTATATCCCTCATTGGTGAGATCTGATCATAGACTAATCTCACTGGAAATCCACATCCCGCCCCCACCCCAAACAAAAAAGACCATAGTGAAGAACTTCTCTAAAGCAAACTTCACACTACTCAAGACTGGTGTGGTATCCTTCAAGGCCCCTGAGCCAGAGGAAACCACAACCCAAGCTGTGGAAGCCCTTACAAATGCCTTCTATGAACACCTCCAGGACTGCATGGATCAGGCAATCCCAAATAAAACCAAGACTCTTTCCACAAAGGGCAAACATCCAGTCTGGTGGACCCCAGCCATTAACAAACTTTACAATAAGAGGAGAAAGCTATTACATGATAGAACAAAATCCATAAGAGGGAAGTCACCCCTGATCATTATTAGTAAAAAAATACGAGCACTCATAAAATCAACTAAGGCCAATTTTGAGAGAAAAATTGCCATGGATTCAAAGGAAAATCATAAGGCCTTTTTCAGCTATGTTAGGAACCTGGGTGGAAACTCCCAGATATGCTCAGAATTAGTCCAAAATGATACAAAAATCACTGAACCCACAGACATTGCCAACATACTGGCAGACAGGTTCAGTGCAAACTTCACCCCCCCTAAAGGAGAGATAACTATCCCAGCTGAGTGTAGCCTCCCGAACATCTCAAATGCGCAGGTGAAAGCTGCTCTCTCTAAAGCTAAAAACACAGCATCAATGGGACCGGATGGTGTCCCGGCTGTGTGCTACACGAGCTAAATGAGGAATTAAACCCGCATAAGGCAGCTGTTTAATCTCAGCCTTACCACAGGATACATGCCCAAGGAGTGGCGTCACGGCAACTGTGGTCCCACTCCACAAAGGCGCCTCCCACGGACCCTGGTAATTACCGCCCCATAAGCTTAACAAGTCTAGTCTGCAAAGCTATGGAGAGGATCATAATGGAGCTCATAAACAAAGATATAGGGGACTTGCAGACATTAGACCCGACCCAGTTTGGCTTTGTCAAGGGAAGATCATGCCTTTTGAACTTGGTCGACTTCTTCGAAACAGTCACCAAGGCCATTGATGAGGGAAAGGCAGTCCATACAGCCTACCTTGACCTTGCAAAGGCTTCGACACAATACCCCACTCGGGTATTGTAGAAAAACTTACCAGCTTAAATGTAAACCCATATGTCACAAGATGGGTTGCAAACTGGCTTAAGGACAGAACCCACAGGGTTAGAGTTGCTGGCGCTGTGTCAGACTCCAAGCCGGTCACAAGTGGTGTCCCACAGGGCTCGGTCCTTGGCCCCCTATTGTTTGGCATCTACTTCTCAGAAGTACAGACCAACATGGGAGGACTTTGGCTGACAAAGTTTGCAGACGACTGCAAACTGGGCCATAGTGGAAAGATGCAGCGGACATGGATATCCTTCAGAAGGGACTCACGGAAACAGATAGCTGGTGCCAGAGCCATGGCCTGAAGTTAAACGCCAAAAAATGTATAGTCATATCCTTTGGGAAAAACAAGGTAACCCCAAGCTACCATATAGGTGGCAATCCACTAAGCACAGAAGAGGTTATCAGGGATCTGGGGACCCAGGTTGACAGTGGCCTTTCTTTTGACACTCACATTGCTAAAGTGGTTAGAAAGACCTTCTACATTGCCCACCTGATCATGAAGGGATTCACATCCAGATCTAGTGAGGTCATTGTTCCACTGTACTCTTCACTTATCAGACCAATGATCGAGTACAATGCCCCATTCGGGATGTATCTCACCCGACATCTGCAGCAATTGGAGAGACCCCAAAAGTTCCTCACCAAAAGGATAAAGGGACTCCAAAATCTGTCATATGCTGCCAGATTGAAGAAACTCCAGCTCTATTCAGTCGCATACCGTCTGCTCAGAGGTGACATGTGCCTGACATACAAGGCCATGTCCAACCCGAATTAATGGACATGCTCCACCTCAAAAAATCCAAATCCACCAAAACCACTAGAGCAAGCGACTTAAACCTTAGCACGGCTATAAATAGGACGTGCTGGAGGGATAGATTTATCACTCAGAGACTCCCTATGCTGTGGAATAAAATCCCGGTCCATGTGAGGCAGAGCACCTCGCTGACTCTGTTCAAGAGAAATCTAGACCTGTGGATGGGAGATCGTAGGTTTACCCCGGGAATCATATCTGTGTCACTGCTGGACAGAGGCACAACAAACTAATGGGCACAGTATTTTTTCATATAAGGGGTGGCGTAAGCCACAAAAATTTGGGCTAGGCTTATAAATGCCTTAGGGCAGATAGCCTAGTATAAACCTATGAACCTATGAACCTATGAACCTATGAACCTATTTATATTTATGTTAGTGCATTTATGAATGGTTTGCAAATTCTAGAAGTTTTTAAAGAAATGTTCTTATTGCATGACTGTTGTTTTTAAATGAGAATGATTATGTAATGATGCAACTAAATAATTGGCCAATAGGTGTATTGTAATACTATTTAAATGAGTGTTGAGTTGTTAGCAGTTGTAAAAGTCTGATGAAGCATTGAAAAACGTGATAGTGCGTACTTTGTTACTGCAGTTATTAAATTGTCTTATTTTGTTTTACTTCGTGCTGTGCCGAGCCTCATTTTGTTCGTTTGAGAAATTACCCAAAGAAATTATAGAGCCTGTCACAAGTACAGAAACAGTACAGTCTTCAGTTTGGGTAATCCAGTAAATCAGATGAATTATCTTTCTTAAATATTGAGCAAATAGTCCCTGTTTGCTTTTCAAGTAAGCAGAAGGTCACAGCTTTGATTCTTTGACATTTCATTTGGAAACAAGTCTACCTCCTTGAGAAGTTGTAATGAACCACCTACAAAGTACAATGCAAAAACCTAACAGTTTCGAACTGGCATTTTTGGGGAATTCATAAATTAAAATCTGAAGTTCTAGCAAAAAAAAAATGTTAAATTGGAATACATTACTGGAGGCACTTCTGAAGTTACACACATCTAAAAATAATCTAGTGGATCTAATTACAAATATTACATATCTCTACATGCACACTGTAGCAACATCTAAATAAAAATGTCTCACTGAGTTTTGACTCCTAGATCAGAATGCAGAGAAAAGACTGCCAATTTGATACACCCCGGGATTTATGAAGCTCGGCGCAAGGATGGTGTTAGCCTTGCGCTGACCGTGCAGCGTAGAGATGGCGCAGCAGCACCACATGCATATTAATGAAGGCGCGCTGCCGTAACGGCCACGTGCATAGGAAACATGTACGAGTGCAGGGGGTGTGTCCAAGTGCTGCACGGAGGCATGAACATGTTGGCTGCATACGCGCAACCTAAAATCCTGACTAGTACAGCCTGCCTCTAATAGTAATCACTCCTGTCAGTGTCCGTGGATAGTGAAATGTATGCAAAGCATACAAGACATTTTTGCGAACACCACAATAAGAAGTAAACACAAAGGCACGTAGCTGAATATTGCATCCCCGTCCCTCGAACAAATGATATTTAAAACCCTGTGCCCATATTCCATTGTAGTGTCACTAGTTATACCAAGTGGAAGCGAAACACATCACGTTAGCGTGCCGCCAATTGCTAAGCCAAGCCCAATGGTTAGGGTTACCACCTGCCCTACATTGTGAGGGACATTCCCCCTCTAGGCAGGTGTGTCCATACCAAAACCATTATAAATGTGAAATGTCCTGCGATAGTAGGACATAATTATGTCCCATATTTTATGAAATAGTCCCATACAATACTTATGTCTGTATATAAAATACCTAAATGTTACAAGAAACAGAATAAGCAAGTAAATGAAAAAGAATAAGCAACTACACCGCTACAGCAATAAAAACTTATTTGTAGGCATAAAACTAAACTACTATCCTTTGTAAAAAATGTGGGTATGTGTTGGCCTGTAAACTCTGATGTGTGTCCCGAAAATGTCCCATCCAGGTCATATGAAGAGGTGGCAACCCTACCAATGGTCAGAGCATTCGCCCAATATCTTCCCATTCGTGGACCAAGTCGTCCTTGTCAGGAAGGCCAATAGATGAATGGGTATTACCCGGGTCAACCTACCATGTCATGAAAGATAAATATTTGCCTGTACCTATGTGCATGAAGTACAGCATGTGGATGATTACAAATGCTAGCATAGTCCTCACAACCATATTGGTCACAGAGATATGTAGTGTACGCAGTGTGTTCTGTTGACTGTGCCATGGGCCATCAACTAGAGAAGGGATGAATGGTGTCTGTGGAATATGGGGGTGGGGGGTGATGGGTAATGTAATAATTCACCAAGGAGAGACTGGGTTGGATGCACAATAGGTGAACTGGAGGTCTACAAGAAAGCAGTGGGTGAATCTGGAAGATAACCAAAGAACAAATATAGACATCCGCAATACAATCCCACAAACATGTGAACATTAAAAAGTGCAATACACATGTACAGAAATGTTTCTGACACATATCCACATAATGGTCTGGCCTGAACTGAGCCATCCAACCCCAACACACCTGCATACATATTTGAATACCCATCATCCCCTTTACAGCACACCACCCCCCTTCCTGAATGTCCACCAAAACCACCCATACTCAGGCTGCTAGATAGGCGCAGCCATATCTGCACATAGTGACCCCTACCCATATCTAGTAGGCAGTCTCACCCTAGGCAGTCTCAGGATTGCAAACTATGTATCCCTTGCATGTATAACCCTACCTTATAGCCGTAAAGCAAAGAAGGTCATCGGTCCCCACAGTTTTTGGATATCCCTCATGGGATAAGTATCTGTTCTAAACATTAGACTTGGTGTCACGACATGATGTCTAGTCCTGTATACATCTGAACACAAGTTATATGAGCAGTAGTTGCCCACAAGACTGCTCAGCCTCCAGCCATTCCTGCAGAACCTACGACCCGGCAATAAACACCTGACCGTGATGCACATCTCCCTACGTGGATTATCGGGAATATATACCTTACACATTCGCATAGTGGCAGTCGGATATAGGGTGCTTAAGGTGCTTTAAAGCAGACGTAAGTAGGGGTACCACATGCCCCACCTATGTGAGGGACAGTCCCTTTTTGGGCAGTTGTGTCCAGACCAAATGTCATA
>NC_056727.1:791602372-791629872 GCF_019279795.1 Protopterus annectens
ATATATATATATATATATATATATATATAAAAATATATATAAATAACAGCAAGATATGAATATACTTGTATGAATACTTATGCAGATATATCTGTATATATTAATGTAAACATATATATATATATATATATATATATATATATGTTACAGTAAATATACACATGCATATATCTAGGTTATGTTACAGCAGTTACGGGTAACATATGTTTAGACCGGGCATATGTTGGTGGGAGGTCCAATCAACAAACGTCTACCTCCCACCCTCCCAGCTAGGCCGGTGAGACATACAGACATGCAATAAAGGTAAATACAACACTGCCTCCCAGACCACCGACAGGAAACTACCAGTGGGAGAGATCTACAAGGTCTACACTTTAAACATGGACAGCGGCGTCCCTTGTGGGACACCAAAAATTTGGTAGTTCCAGCCAATGGGACTAAACACGACCAGGATGTAGCTGTACATGGAACAGTAGGTGTGCAAGCCTGATAACACATGGGTTGACATAATGTACGGCATGTGTCCCGACATGGGGAAAGTGGGCAATGTGTAGGGGTGTGTTCATATCCCACCTGCATCCACCTGTGCCCACAGTAAGGATGAGTGCTGTAGAATAGTGGCAGGTGGTGGAACTATGGGTATGCGATTATGGGGCTAGGCGTGCAGGTGGTTGGCTGGCAGACATGTATTAAGACTGCCCCGTGGGTGTAAGTAATATTCCGATGTATGTATAGCAGATGCCCATACCTCCCAAACCTTAAGAACACATCCACTGGACAGTTCATAAACCACTGGGGGAACACATAGGGACGATATCATTGAACTGTCCCCGATTAACAGAGACGTCCATGATTACAAATCAGAATCTAACACAGTCCCAACTAAACCTTCCTAGAACTAGTGATATTAGGAGGAAAGGTGGCGGAATACACGTAATAAATAATGACAACATGCAAGAGTCATAAACAGCATGTACCTCAGACAATGTGTATGAATACATATGTGCTCTGTGTCCGTCAATGTGTCAGGTTAATAGCACCAACCTTTTAAATGTGTCCCTGAGGTCGTTATGCAGTGTCCCTGATTCAGTGTTCATTCTTCCCCATTCTTATGAGAGGTCTGATAGTGAGAGAAAGTGCATGTTCCGCCGACTACCTTAAAAAGTTGATAGAATAATAGGGATTGGGTTACCATCTGTCCAGCTTTGCGAGGGACACTCCCTTTTGGACAGTTGTGTCCTGCAAAATAACTGTAATTATGGCAAATGTCTTGTGATTTAGGGCAAAGATTACCTATATTGTCTGCAGTAGTAGCATAAAATAATTATGTTCCTCTGAAACACCTAAATATTATAGGTAACAGTATAAGCAACTATAATGCTACAAGAGTAACCTTTTATTTAGGCAAAACAGTGAAGTACTCCCCTTTCTACTGGCTGTGAGTGTGTTGCCCTGCAAAGTCTGACATCTCTGCATACAGGTCCTATAGGATTGCCACCTTTCCAAATGGCCAGAGTGGAACATGTTCTGTAGAAATGTCAGACATTCCAGGACAAAACATACCTACAGTTGTGCTTAGTACAGGATTATACTTATTTGCACAAATAAAAGCTTAATCTAGTTGCATTTGAATTGCTTGTGCTACTTCACATAACATATAGAAGTGTCATATATAAAATAACTGTTTTATGCAATTATTAATGAAACATAGAATATAATAATGTCCTGTAATCGAGACATTTGCTATGTCTTGATTAATTTTTTTGTGTCCCTCGCAAAGTGGGACAGGTGGTAACCCTAAAGTCCCACCTTGGCCAATTGAAAAGGTGGAAAACCTATAACAGGTGTGCAGTAGCATGACTTGTCTGACAGATGTGGCTCCCACAACCCAACTACTTGTCTGTCTTGCAGAGTCTCAGTTCCCATGTATCAGCCAGATGGGAGCAGAGTGTATGCGGAACACACAAATATGATTAATTCACTGGACAGGCAACTGATTCCATACAGTCGAATGCAATGCCGTCTCCTAATGGGCAGCCATTCCCGATACTGTAGTCAGGAGTGGTCTTAGGTCAACTGGTGCCCTAGGCAGGGGCACAACGGCACCCCCAACACACCACCCAGTGCCCCCATCCTGGTCTACCTACACCAAATAAATACTGGTAAAGTGCCCCCACTAAAGCAGTGCACTAGGTGGCCACTTAGTTGGCCTAGTCCGATGTGATAGGCATCACAAGGTGGGAGCACATTGTATGAGGTACACACAAATATGATTGTGTCACTGGACAGGCCGCTGATTCCATACAGTCGAACGCGATGACATCGCCTAATGGGCTGCCAATACCAATACTTTAGTCATGTAGTCCGATGCAATAGACATCACAAGGTAATATTGTGGTCCTCGCTCACACCCAGGGGTGTGAGTGACAGATGCAAGCACCAATGTTGGTGCATTAGCAAGTGCGGGAGCGAGCGGGTGTAAGCGTGTTTGGCTACCAGTATGGGAATATTGCACTGGTTAAGCAATGTACAGGCTAACAGAGTGTAAGAGGCTGCAACCAGAGGTCAGCAGTGTCTAACACCACGCAAACCTATGCACACCCGCTCCCAACTGCTTTAATGTGCCTTACTCCCTCCGTATCCAATGGGCTTGGTCTGCCCTGCAACCAACTAAACGTCCTTCGCAAGGGTCGGAACCAGGACCCTGCGCACACAGCTAGTGTGTATTACCAATACGCCATGGCACATATACAGAAAACAGACAGTACCACAAACATATCATACAGCACAGTCATTCAACACTATAGGAATTTATCCCATCACATAGAGGTACATGTGAGTGTTTATGTCCAGCATATAGGTACAAACATATATAGAGAGATGTATCAGGAACATACCATGTGGCAACAAAGCATTACAAATGAATGAAATTGGAAACACCAGCAGTGCTTGTATTATGTAGTGGTGTTGCTCTATGTGTTCACAAGACTCCCTCAGACAGACATGTGTCAGTCATACACACAAATAGTTGTACATTGGCTGTATACATCACTCTGTGCATGTAATGTACATTAACACAACAGTACCTGTCCAATCATTATGTGTGAACAGTTCTCTTGTAAGGTGCTGTGTGCAACATCATCATCATGATAAAGGTAAATGGGGTAACCATAGAGGGACCGGTAGTGTTTTGTGTACAATGGGGTTGTCCTCCTCACGTGTACATGGACCATGTAGGGGTGATGTGCATACCAGGATCATGTGCCTTTGGGACAGGGGTGAGGATAACAGTAGTATGTTATGATGCATATTACAAGGGTTTAATGTGTCCAGTGGGCAAGTGCATGTAATGGACAGCTATGTATAGGTAAAATTGGTGTCCTAGGAGCCGAATGGCCTTATGTGTCTGTAGGTGAGGGTCAGATGTTGGGGAAGGAGTGTAGGTATGGCTGTGGAGGATAGGTAGGAGCACAGAAAAGACAGCATGCAGGGTTGGTATATGACACATGTGGGAGGGATACACCCTGGACGGGGATGGGTCTTCGGCATTCAAAAGCCCATGGGAACAGTGGAATGGAGGTCCCCAGCCATGGGCAACTACCACTGCACCTACACAACTGCAAAGGTGGCAGTGCTGGGGGCTGTCCATGAGGGGCAGCATCACCCTATAAATGTGACACTCCACCCTTGAACTGGTGTATCTGGCTTCATAGCCCCTTAGGGAGCCACCAACACAACATGTCCGGGACCGCACGACAGCAGATATGTACCTGTCTGGTCCCGCTCCCAAGGGGGACATGCTCCATCCTCAGTGGTGGTACCACCAGAAGGTGGTGCAGAGCCAACAGAGGTTGATGTCTATGGCTGGTGACAGATGTAAGCACCAATGTTGGTGCATTAGCAAGTGCCAGATTTGCTAGTGCCCGATGCCATGGTCAGCTGAAGTGGGACAGGAGGTTTTGCCAGGACCTCCCAACCCATTCAGCCTATGGTGTTGCATTTTAAACCCACATATGGTTTAGTGATAGACAACAGCATACAGGATTACCTACGACAGTATGCATAGATATCTCCAGCGACCCAAAACAACAGATGGTATACATTTGCAGAGGGAGCACGACACAGGCATATATACCGCATGCCAACTGTACAATGTGTAGTAGATGTGTGACTGCAGCTATGAAAAGTTGCCCATCATTGGCTTGTCACTGGGAATCCCACACAGTGTCAGTCATACCACTGTCTCATGTGACACATGTCCAGTCAGGGATACGATGGCAGTAACACATCCCTGTCATCATGTACTGTCTGCAATCCTCACACCATGATTCTGCTGTGCACAGATGTGTGTTCAGTGTGTAACACGGGAAACAAATGGTTGCTCACACTGACCAGTTCACAGATGGCTCTAAAGATGGGGGTCCCTCATGAACAGAGTACTGTCATGTCTATATTATAACATGCAGAATAGCCATTACGACACACGATAAACAGGCAGTAGTCTCAATGCAGCATAGCTACACTTACTTGCTGTAGTTATGTGTGGCACATCACCCTCCTGTCTTTAGGCTATTTCGCACTCTGGAAAATGATTGAGGTACATCCATATATAATCTGTGATGCCGTGTTAGAACACCACATCCAGGTACCACTCACAGCGACTGTCATAGCCAGATAATAACATGTTTCCCTAGATAGTGTACTGTGTTTATCATGTGGATGGCTATGGGAACACCATCACAGCTGTACCACATGCAATCAGCTAGAGAAGGAATGCAATAGGTGCAGAGGCCATCACCTGACCATTTCCATCTCTTAAAATACACATGCTGCTGCTGTACAGGTGTACACCTTCACATCCACCAGAGTGTGTGTGGGCAGGACCAGAAATTTACACCAGGTAAGGGCTTGGAGACATAACCATAAGCATCATCTGCCACACGCCGAATAGTACAGGGACAAACCCCTGACTACTCATTACTATTACATGTGCATGACATTACTACATGTGCCACAAAGGCGACATGTTGCTGTGCTGTAAGAATATGTGTGTAGGTGAGTGAGTGCCATCTGCAACAGATATAGTAGACATACATTAGGTGTGGCACACATGTCAGTCCATGTGAACAGATGCCACTGTCACCACAACCACACTCTCTAATGGAGAGGCATTGACACCTTTTCCAGGGCCACAAATACACAATGTAACTACTTAGTTTGCAACACTGCAGTAATGCACAGGAGCACATGTCAAGAACCTAAGTGGAAACTCTCAGATCTGCTCTGAGTTAGTGCAGAATGGCACAAAATACACTGAACCGACTGATATTGCAAACATTCTGGCAGACAGGTTTAGTGCAAACTTCACCCCTCACATACCAGAAGAATGTAGGGCCCCATCAGTCACCGATGCACAGGTTAAAACAGCCCTATCCAAAGCCAAAAACACAGCTTCAATGGGAACGGATTGGGTCCCAGGCTGTGTCTTACAAGAGCTCCAAAATGAACTAACCCCTCACCCAAATACACTGTTCAAACTCAGCCTCTCTACAGGCTACATACCCATAGAGTGGCATACAGCAACAGTTATCCTGCTCCACAAAGGTGGAGCCACAACGGACCCGGGGAACTATCACCCTATAAGCCTGACTAGCCTGGTCTGCAAGACTATGGAACGCATCATCATGGAACTCATTAACAGAGACATTGGGAACCTCCAAACCTTGGACCCTACCCAGTTTGGCCTTGTTAAGGGCAGATCATGCCTCCTAAACTTGGTGGTCTTCTTTGAGATGGTTACCAAAGCATTAGATGAGGGAAAGGAGGTCCACACAGCCTACCTAGACCTCGCAAAGGCTTTCAACACCATTCCCATTCTAGTATTATAGACAAGCCGACCAGCTTGAACATAAACCCCTATGTCACGAGATAGGTTGCCACCTGGCTCATGGATAGAACCCACATGATGAGAGATGCAGGCTCTACGTTTGACTCTAAACCTCTTACAAGTGGCGTCCCCAGGACTCAGTCCTAGGACCCCTCCTGTTCGGTATATACTTCTTAGAGGTATAGGCAAGGATAGGAGGACTATGGCTGACTAAGTTCACAGATGACTGCAAACTAGGGGCCATAATTGATTCTTTGGTTGATACAGACACCCTTCAGATGGGTCTCACTGAGACGGATACCTGGTGTCAAAATCATGGCCTCAAGCTGAATGCCAAAAAGTGCATAGTCATCCCCTTTGGAAAAAACTAAATACCTGCGAACTACCACATAGGTGGTAGTCCCCTAAATACAGAAAATGTAATAAGAGATCTGGGGACCCAAGTAGATAGTAATATCTCCTTTGATAATCATATTGCCAAGGTGGTTAGAAAATCCTTCTATGTGGCCCATCTAATCACAAAAGGGTTCGCATCTAGAACAAAAGAGGTTATTGCGCTTCTCTACTCATCACTCATTAGATCCATCATAGAATACAATGCCCCATTTGGGATGTACCTTACAAGACACCTGCAACAGCTGGAAAGGCCACAAACGTACCTCACCAAGAGGATTACTGGCCTCAAACAGATGCCCTATGCAGCCAGACTCAAGGAACTCCAGCTGTACTCAGTTGCATACCGCTTACTCAGAGGTGACCTCTGCCTAACATACAAGGCCATGTCCAACCCAGAATTGATGGACATGCGCCACCTAAAAAAACAAATCCCAGAGAGCCACATGCTCTAGAGATATAAACCTCACCACAATGATAAATAGGACATGCTGGAGGGATATATTCTTTTCCCAGAGACTCCCCATGCTTTGGAACAGGATTTCAATATACATCAGGCAGAGCCCCTCACTAACACTCTTCAAGAGAAACCTTGACGGGTGGATGGGAAACAGAAAATTTACCCCGGGGATCACTGTACTGGCTCTGCTGGACAGTGGCACAGGGAACTAATGGCTCTGCTGGACAGAGGCACAGGAACTAATCTAAGGGAGTGGTGAAAACCAACACATTCTGGCTAGGCTTATAAAAGCACTTGGGCAGATAGCCTAGTACTTACCTATGAACCTATGAACATGCACCACAGGGGATATCTGGAGGTTCTATGAGCTAGGTCATGTGAAAGTGCTTGACAACTGTTGGTATGCCAATGTAGTTTATACTGGGAGTGACTGTGGTTGGGAGCATCACAACCCACACACAGACACAGAGTGCCAGTACTGGCATATAGGTATGCATTGCTCCATGGGTGTGTAGTGTTTGGCTGTGCAAGATGGCTGTACAAGGTTGTTTGAGGGGTAATCCTTGTCATCGCATCACCCGACAATGGTGTGCAGTGCAGGGGTGTAGTGTCTGCAATGTCCCACACAGATGGGTACTGAATTATCTGGCCTGACATCCTGGTTACCAATGTGTAGGGCCATAGCTTTGCAATGCATGTCATGTCTGTGTTTGGTAGTCCTTCACATGGACATTGCCTGGGATGTGCATGTCCCACAATACTGTACAGTGACATGTACAGGTGTACCTGGTTTGGCAGACACATGTAGTGTACACAGCATGTTATACCCCGATATGCCAATACTGGCCTGGTGTGGCGAAACCTGCTTATACTGAGCATGGATAGTATGATACAGGTATTCCTTGGTGTCAGTGGCATGGGTCCATACAGGGCACATGTGTACAGCATTGTCTGGCCTTAGTGGATCACATTTGATGGCACCACATATGTTGCAGGCATTCAGTGTGGAACATAGTGAAGGCACAATGTCCGCATATATGTGCCTATTGCACCGCTGTACAAGATGCCATGTCCTCTGCAGGCCACTGCATTCACACCATGCCTACTATCTGTTCTCAATGTGCATGTTACTATCAACATAGTGGAAAATCCTAGGCAAGGTTGTATGTGCATGGCACATGGGTGCGGGACATATACCGGGTACTAGTAGGGCTGCATACTTAGTTCACCATGCTTTTTGCCAGATGTATGGGTATGGCTTGCTAACACAGTGTCGTGGCTGACTGACAGCTGTACACCTGGCCGCATACTTAATTCACCAGGCCTTTTGCTAGATATATTGGTATGGCTTGCCAACACAGTGCCATGGCTGACTGACAGCTGTACTCCTCGTGAGGTGGCCTATATGTCATAAGATGGATACCAAATAGGAAAACTACAAAACCCGCTCCCAAACATGTCCAATGGTAAGACAGTCACTGCCACCTCTACACAGGCTCTGACAGACAAACGCACACTTGCCATGTCCTGTATACAAACCCCTACCGTATCACACTGCAGCAACACGCATTTAGGGCACGCGCTATGCCGAATACTTCAAAGCACTATACTTGTCTCGCACAGGCAGACACACACACACACACAAACACACACACACACTTGGCATGTCTTGGATTAGAACACTGACTTAACTACGTTACTACACTACAGCATTACGCAGTTACAGAACGCACTACCGAGATTACTGGGACAGAGCACTCCCTGAGGTGTATTTGTAGATGGGTGACATCATCGGCCGTGCTAACAGTGGGTATAAGAAATGTATGGAGTGTGAGCAGTATAAAAGCATTACTCAGTCCTCAGGGACACACACACACACACACACACACACACACACACACACACACACACACACACACACACACACACACACACGTGGGACTAGAACACTGATCTAACTACTTTATTATCCTACAGCATTATGTTGTTACAGAACACACTACCAAAATTACTGGGACACAGCACTCCCAGAGGTGCATTTGTAGATGGGTGACATCATCGGCCTTGCTAACAGTGGGTATAAGAAATGTATGGAGTGTGAGCAGTATAAAAGCATTACTCAGTCCTTAGGCAAATGGACACACACACACACACAACACGTGCGGGACTAGAACACCACCCTAACTATTTTATTACACTGCAGCATTATGATGTTACAGAACGCGCTACTGAGATTACTGGGACACAGCCCTCCCTGAGGTGTATTTGTAGATGGGTGACATCATCGGCCGTGCTAACAGTGGGTATAAGAAATGTATGGAGTGTGAGCAGTATAAAAGCATTACTCAGTCCTCAGGCAAATGGACACACACACACACACACACACACACACACACACACACACACACACACACACACACACACACACACACACACACACACACACACACACACACACACACACACACAACACGTGTGGGACTAGAACACCAATCTAACTATTTTATTACACTGCAGCATTATGCTGTTACAGAACGCGCTACTGAGATTACTGGGACACAGCCCTCCCTGAGGTGTATTTGTAGATGGGTGACATCATCGGCCGTGCTAACAGTGGGTATAAGAAATGTATGGAGTGTTAGCAGTATAAAAGCATTACTCAGTCCTCAGGCAAAGGGGGCACACACACGGCACATGTGGGACTAGAACACTGATCTAACTACTTTATTATCCTACAGCATTATGTCGTTACAGAACGCATTACCAAGATTACTGGGACACAGCACTCCCAGAGGTGTATTTGTAGATGGGTGACATCATCGGCCTTGCTAACGGTGGGTATACGAAATGTTTGAAGTGTGAGCAGTATAAAAGCATTACTCAGTCCTCAGGCAAACAGGGACACACCCACATACACAGCATGTACAGAACTAGAACACCGACCTAACTACTTTATTACACTACAGCATTACGCAGTTACAGAACGCGCTGCCGAGATTACTGGGACACAGCACTCTCGGAGGTGCATTTGTAGATGGGTGACATCATCGGCCTTGCTAATGGTGGGTATAAGAAATGTATGGAGTATGAGCAGTATCAAAGCATTACTCAGTTCTCAGGCAAATGGACACACACACACACAAATGCACACATACACACACACACACACGGCAAGTGTGGGACTAGAACACCGACCTAACTACTTCATTACACTACAGCATTATGCAGTTACAGAACACACTACTGAGACTACTGAGACACAGCACTCCCAGAGGTGTATTTGTAGATGGGTGACATCATCGGCCTGGCTAACGGTGGGTATAAGAAATGTATGGAGTGTGAGCAGTATAATGGTATTACTCAGTCCTCAGGAAAACTTGGAGAAACACACACATGGCAAGTGTGGGACTAGAACACCAACCTAACTACTTTATTACAGTACAGCATTACACAATTACAGAATGCGCTACCGATATTACTGGGACACAGCACTCCCAGAGGTGTATTTGTAGATGGGTGACATCATCGGCCTTGCTAGCGGTGGGTATAAGAAATGTATGGAGTGTGAGCAGTATGATGGTATTACTCAGTCCTCAGGCAAACGTGGCGAAACACACACACACACACACACACACACACACACACACACACACACACACATGGCAAGTGTGGGACTAGAACACCAACCTAACTACTTTATTACAGTACAGCATTACACAATTACCAAATGCACTACCGATATTATTGGGACACAGCACTCCCAGAGGTGTATTTGTAGATGGGTGACATCATCGGCCTTGCTAACGGTGGGTATAAGAAATGTATGGAATGTGAGCAGTATAAAAGCATTACTCAGTCCTCAGGCAAACGGGGACACACACGGCAAGTGTGGGACTAGAACACCGACCTAACTACTTTATTACACTACAGCATTATGCAGTTACAGAACACACTACCGAGATTACTGGGGCACAGCACTCCCAAGGGTGTATTTGTAGATAGGTGACATCATCGGCCTTGCTAAAGGTGGGTATAAGAAATGTATGGAGTGTGGGCAGTCTAAAAGCAATTTACAGTCCTCTGGCAAATGGGGACAGACATACACTCACACACACACCAGTGGAAAACTTGCCTATATATAGATTACTATCACAATACTACATACATATGAATCGCGCCACACAGACTACACATTTCAAGGCTGTCATTATGACCTTCTGGGAATGCAGACATCAACAGGGATGCTAGCAGTTAAGATGTATATACCTGTGAAATTGTGTGTTTAAAGTAGGAATCCATCCTGACCTGGAGTATGCCCATCTGTGGAATGGATGACTACTACCACTATACAGGGTTACAATGGCCATGCCCATACACAGAGGCACATAACCGACACAAGGTGTCACTGGGCATGCTCACACACTTAGTAACACAGGGCTGTTCGGAATGCACTATGTGTCCATCTACACAAGGATATACTGGGCATGCTCATACACTTAGTAGCACAGGGGGCATACTCACACATAGTAGCACAGGGCTGGTCAGAATACACTACTATGTGTCCATCTACACAAGGATATACTGGGCATGCTCATACTCCTAGTAGCACAGGGCTGACTGGGATGCACTCTGATGCTAAACACGGAAGGCCACAGTGGTCATGCTATTACAGGTAGACGTAAATAACACATTGTAATGGGCTCTGGTGTTAGTAGTTGTCATTGTTAGCAGGAACGCTGCTCTACATATATTTGACACCAGTCTTTTACACAACATCTGCTGTCATTCTGGGATGACATGGCTGACAGTAGGCAGGCCTTTTTCACATATCACATACATGCATGATTCAAGGGAGTGGGTATATTACCCAAGTCGCATCCACCCACACAGTGCCATTTCAAGGCAAATGTCCTAAACACAGGTTAACTCCCATACACCTACAGGACAACTGCATTGTTTTCTTATGCTAACCAGTGCTAGATGTGTAGCTTCCATATTCACAGCTGGTCACTGTAGAGCCAACAATGAGGAGTACTTACATCTGTGCAGTGAGAAACACCTGGCTGATGGCTCTGTAGTGCACAATAGCACTACCACCATATACCTCAGAACTTAGCACTACCACCATATACATTAGAACCAGACATGTGGGCCATAATACAGGTACGGACCACTCCAGGTGGTGTACCCACATACATAAAGGCCACTCACATGTACTGACTGGTCCCACCATGAAAGGCATCACAGATGAGTCATGTGCAGGACACAGTGTCACATGTTGCATTCTAGGATGTAAACCTCAGACACCACCATGCCCTCGGACCACCAACATGCATCCATACATGTTGTATGACATAGAAGAGTACACCACCATGTGACCCTTGACCTGTGCACTGTACTAAGCTCTACATCAACTGTAGGGAGTACACATGTACTGACACAGTTGCATCATGTGTTATGCAATGCAATGATACCACTGTCTGTGACCAGGTCAGCTGTACACATACCAGGGGTCCTCGGTACGTTCCTCCATTAGCAGATGACTGTTGGTGTACACCAGTATACATCCTCATGTATGGATATGACATACATGTACCTGCCTGGGTATGTACATGCCACACACACACACACACACACAACATACATGTAAATAGCATAGCTGTTGTTGTCCTTTGTGCAAACAGGTGGCTACAGCCATTACACACATGCACATGGAATGTAGGTCCATGGCTGCTGAATGCTAACAGTACATAAGGTGTGATATCAATGTTGACAGATGTAACATTCCCTCTGTACTGGTCACCCATTACACCCATCATATCATACTACTGTCCATGTGTCATGTATGTCATTACACATGTCCACCAATTGCAATGCCTGCAAACATGCCCAAATGTCAGGATTGTAGGACCTACACACCTGTACACATAGTGTTGTGCATTCAGATAACATGCGTGCAGTTGCTGATGTATGCAGGTGATATGTATCCTAGTACATCATGCAGTTGCAATGCAGCCTTAACATTGCCAACCGTATATGGTGATATGCTGAATGTACATAAAGATGTACCTCAGGTATGGACAGATGTGTGGAAATAACTAAGTGGTGGGGCATCTTTGCAGATGGATGTTTGCTGTGGACAGCTCACAGGTGTGTCACAAGCGGTCCTACAATAACCTGTGTAACTGGTAAGCAATGGTTTCATTAACTGAAGGACATAACACACAACTTAGACAGCGGTCAGGGTGACAGTGAAGGTAAATCACCTGAAAACTGTTAATAATTAAGATGTCCCATGTGCATATATCAGCACTGTTGCCACAGGAAGCATCAGTACAGTTTGTAATGTGTGCAATACTGCTGTACATCTGTCATACATAACATGAGCTAGGCAGGCCTGAGATTCACAATACTGGCATGTGTGGTTGCGTGTGTGTCCATATATGTCACGTATTGTGGGGAATACATCTCAATTGTTACTCACTCTCCTGTACACTAGTGTAAAATTCTGTACAGACTGCAATGTAGAAAGCAGGACATAGGCAGGGGCATGTATCTCACACATGTGAGGTATCTGTATGTGTGTGACATAGGTGTATTAAATACTTAATGCCACAGTGTGTGTATGTAGGGCTGACTGGTCCCTGAGGTGAGGATGTATGTTACCATACTGAACTGATAAGACACCCCCCATCCAGGCGATGCATTCTACTATCCGTGTTGATGTCCCCGATATTAGGCTGTACTGACTACCTGTACATGTGTATTCTCTGTGGTGCGTCATGTAGGTGCACAGTACTGTAATGATGATTTGCACATAGCCAGGGGTCCACACCTCACCAATAGCAACTGTGTGCGAGTGTGTGTTACTGTGTCGGTGAATCCATGACTGTGTGGGTGTGTTACTGTGTCACTTAATACATGTGTGTCAATACCTGAGTGTGTGGATGCAGTTGTGTGTTGGCATCCTGTCATGGGAACGTGTATTACTGATTCCCAATGAGGCATTACACTTCCCACTGGCCTCTACCCTTGTAATCAGCTAGACCACTCTCTTAGCTCACCACTCCATGTAACTGTACCTGTGATGTCAGCCTTTATAGATGTCACGTCTGTGGCCACAGTAGCTTAATACACAGCTATCATGCCCTTGGACTAGTAGACGTGTTTGTAACGTGGGACATTCTCACTGGTATGTGACAGCTATATGGTGCATGCTGGTACATTCATACATACCTGTGATTAGTCCACATTGACATATGGGACACTGACTGCAAACACTGACATCCACGGCATGTGCAATTAGACCTGAAGGAGGACAGCTGAACATCATGACCAACATGCAGTTACTGTTGTTACACAAGACACATACCGTTAACAGTATTGTACACCTGTAGTACATGGTATATCTGCTGCCTGTCAATAGTCCTCAACAACTGTAAACTACACTTATCTTCCTAGTCTGTTTACCCTTTGCATTAGATCATATTAGCATGTCCCTGCACCAATGGTGTGGATGTCAGGGATGCGGCACAGGCATCATCATATGCACAGGGTGTTAATGTTTGCCAGAGGCCTAGGCTGCACCATTGGATGACATCATGCATGTGGGTTTGGGCCTTTGATCTAATTGAGTGTGTGTGGATGTTATACATGTGTGTGTTGCAGTGCCCTACATATGTTTCCAGTGTATGCGTGTATGTATGCACACAGTTCTGCCATGTGTCTGGCCTACACAGGGGTATTATTGACAGTTGCAGACTGTACAGGTGAGGTTTTACAGTTCACGGTGTCCAGCCATGGACATGTGACCTGTGCCTGCCAGGGGTTGCACGGGCACTACCAGGCAGAGGTGCAGATTGGGTACTGTCTGATGTCACTTGTCCACTGGAACCGTGTCCCTGTTGGGACCATCCCAGGCCATGTGCACATGGCCTGCTGTGTCATGGTGTGGACAGCACAGCACCAGATGCACTGCTGCTGCTACTGCCACTATGGGAGCGGACATGTGAGGTAGCTCGTACATGTAGACCTGACACAGGTGATGTAGCAGGCCTACGTCCATGTGCCCGATGCCTCACTCCTACCAGATGTTCCAACACAGACAGCTCACACTCGCGGATTGTCATGCCATGGTCAAGGACTCCAACCATGTCACCCAACCATCTATCCAAAGCTTCAGCAATCTGCTGTTGAGCATTTACCATTGCCTGGATGTTGTTGTTTAAAGAATGGACAGCAGCCCTCTGTAGCCTCTGATCTTCTCTGTTGTGCCATTCAGCATGTGCCTGTGCCTCCATTACAGCCTGAAACATGCGTCTGGTGACACCAGCTGCTGCGCTCTGTCTCTGTCTTGCAGGAGCATGTTGGCCAGAGGTCCTCCTATGAGCAGCACTGGCCACGTGCCTGTGTGGGGCACCACCAGTCATTTGGCTGACACCATGGTGTGCAGGCACACCTTCCATAGCCCCCACACTTTCCTGTTCCAAGCTACCATGCACCAACTGTCCTTCCTCTATGGCCACTGGTGATGGGGTATGTGCAGGCATGGGATCTGTGTGCGGGGATGAGGGGATATAGATGGAATGGCAACCAATGGCACAGTTTCAGCCCCTGACAACTCTGCCTGTGACTCAATCATACATTCATCATCACTGCTAGAGTCTGTGGGGACACTAACATCAGATGTACTGCAGGAGGGCAATGCACCTACATCACCTGTGAGGGCAGACAAGAACTGTACATTACAAGCTATACAATAGACACACACACAGACACACATACATGTGATATGACAGGAGGCATGCAACATGCATGTGATATGGCAGACGGCATGCAGCACAGACAATAACAGTAATAGTTATCATACATCCCTGGGTTGCACACAACACCATGCATGTGTCATAGCAGACGGCAAGCAAATTACACAATCATAGTAGTAGTTACCATACATCCCTGTGTTACACCATGTAGACCAGCACAGCTTAACAGTACACCTGCCTGATGTGTGGCATATGACCTTGACAATCACATGTAGTATGACGTGATCTGCTGACATGTGCAATGTCATGCATACATGTTTAACTCAATGGTGTCCTGTCAAATATACAGTGGGGCAATGGTGTCCCAATGCAGTGTTGTCTGTCCGCCCTACAGATATACTGCACATTTAGCTGATGTGTATGGCCATTGCATGGAATCATGAGGTGTCTCTAGTGCTATACAGTGTGAGTTACAGACAGAGTTCATAGCCATGACTGTGTTCAGATACAATACATATATACTGTGGAATGTGACCCACATCACTGAGGTGTATACACACTAAACCATGATGTGGAAGTTGTGACACAGGTCACTGATGGGTATACGGATGACACCCCTCCACATCTGCAACCATATTGCTGCTGCCTGGAAACTATGGCCAGACATGGCGAACACGTTGGTACACTATGTCCCACATGACATCAGTATACCACACACACACAAACACACACACACACACACACACACACACACACACACACACACACACGAGGAGCAAGTATGACATTGATGTCCAACACCAGTAAGGGGAATGTACTGTATCTGTGGGCTGATGTGGATACTGTACAGGTGACTGCTGTCATGTCATGACACTCTCAAGATGTTCAACACATCTTATGTGGTGGATTGATGTTACTCCTACACAAGATGTGCACAGGCTTCTAGGATGTCTAGTGTTCCACATCTACAATATGACCATTATACAAAGGCCATAGTTGGACCATGTGTAGCCATTGTACAACAGGGTGTACACACAAGCACATCACGTCTACTGTGTGTGTTGCTCCATGTCTCTGGCCATCCTCCATGGCCATGTGTGTACATGTGTTGTCCAATTTATTGTGACGGGCATCTATTTCATATGTCTGTGTTGTCCCATATGACATATATGCTCCACTGATTACAGAGTTATGCAGATAAAGGGTGGCATGTGGGGTATGTTTTCAGGTTAGGTAGGCAGTGCTGCAGCCAGGCCACTAGATGTCATGGACATGTCAAGATAGCACATCACATTGTGTGACATTCATAGCAGGGCTATGATCCACATCAGTGAATCCTGTGTGCTGGCCATACTCCAGCCCACTGTGTAGTACTGTTTGTATTCACCACATGTGTAGTTATGATCTGTAGTACACCCCTAAAGTGAACAGCACCTCCACCGTTGTATGCACAGCTATCCACACATCTGGCAATGACAGTTTGTGAGGATTCATGTCAGTGAGATGATTCACATAGTTTGCAAGTGTTGCACATGTGTAATCATTGTGATGCATTGCAGGTCCGACCTGTATATTGTGACAGGACCATACATTATGTGTACATGTTGTAAATGGCCATATGGAAGATAGACTTTTGCATTACGATTCCTGATAAATAATATCACTCTCACCTGCAACAGGCTGCTGATGCAGCAGAACACCAGAGGTACCTAAATAGGAGTAACACAGCAATATGAGCATAATCCACGCCAGTATAATGGCTACAGGGTGCAATGTGCATAACACATACACCAGTACATTAGACTATACTATGGTGTATGCACATGTGTGCATACACAGAGTAGCATACTATAGTATGCGGCATGTGTGTATACATGCCTTGCATATGATATTACATTACATATTGTACAGTGACACATGCAACTATATGGAATATAGTTGTTATAGGTGCAGTACTGACTTACCAGGCAACTCCAGGCTCAGTGGTTGAGAGATACCCACCTCCACAATATCAGCTCAGGCTTGTGGATGTGGTTCTGCAGGTGTCCCCAGAATGGCCAGTAGCTCCTCGGTACGTGTGAGTGGAGGCTGGGTTGGTGGTCCACCACCTGTTGCACCTTGTTCCCTGGCGATTGCATTTGCACACTGTTTCGCCCATCTAATGAGGTCTGTACAGTGTCTGCGCACCTGCTGGTATGTGCGGTTGTGGCCACCAAGATCATTAACCCTCCTGCGAAGTTCCATCGACAGGGCATCCCACTGCTGTGCATACTGTGGCACATGGCTGAACAGGATATTGTGATTGTCGAGTAGGTATGGGATGAGGGCCTCATCCTCCAAGCAGGTAAATGGGGGTAGCCTTGCATGCAGCATACTTGGAAGACATAATGATGGAGACAGGTCACAGTAACTCACAGAGACATACAGAGCTACAGCTGAACATACATGTGTGTTGCATTTATTAAGTTTAAATAGTTGTATTTGAAAACCTACATGACACTGATGTGTTTGTGTCACACACATGTGACACTCAATATTGAGTGGATATTATCACCATATATGTGTGTGTGCCACCTGATTACATTGCTCATAATCCATGTGGATGCTGTCTTGATGTGGGCATGTCTGTTTGCCTGTACTGGTGTTCTTACCTATCAGGATATTGCTGGATGTGTCCACATTAATGCGGTTGACCTTGATGTTGTGTATATGTCACATATAAGGACTTACACTGCCTTAACAGACATGACCTCTGACCCTGCAGACTTGCTCACATAAGGTTTTACATGTATGTGTTCTGCCATATACATCTACATGGCACTGTACAGCAATTCAACATCCTGCCATGTATCACCTGTGTTGCACATGTGATACACATGGGACACTGGCTAGCCAGATGGTATTTGCAGGGATGGATATCAACTATAGCATGTACAGTCAAAGTCAACTAGTGGGCTATATGCCATGGGCCATGTATGAATCTAGGATGAAAGGTTACCTGGCAGTAGCCGACAGGCAGGTCTGTGGGGCCAAGTGGAGCGGTGCCACATTACTGACCCACAGGGTTAATGATACATTTACCATGTGGTCATCACACCATGTCTGAGAGGGGAGCAATGTGCAGCTTTGATGGACAGGAATGCATAGTATGGCAGGACTATGTAAAGTGTATGGGACAAGGATCTGTCCAGCATGTGGAAGGTGGATGTCCATGAAGTATGTGTTCGAGATCAGTATGACTATGTGTAGCATGTCTAACATCACTGGTTTGGACATGGATTTATTCAGGGTATGCATCATGCTACATAGTGGAGATGGGGAATGGGAATGCTGATGTAGGCCATCTGCACATGACTAATACCTCTTAAAGGAAATATGTGATCTGATATGGGCCACTTGAGTATTGTGTATGGCTGGACAATAATCTCTAAATTCATGGTTGTCACCCTATCATTATTAGGGTTGACACGTATGACTACCTGACAGGTGTGGTGACGTAACTATCACAGGAAAGACAACTGCCCAGCTGCATCCCTTGCACACAAGTGTCCATTATGTTTACCGCTGCCTTGGTCATAGTTTATGGGTACAGGGTTATTAACATAGGGGTGACAATGCAATATGTAGCTGTCAGATTGTTGCCATATGTCACACACACCTCACCCACAAAGCCTCTTCTGTATGTTGTCCACAACACTCCTGAGTCAGCTATTGCTCCTAGGTCATAGTCATTCACATACTTCAATAGGCAAGATGCCTTCTGTTTGTCTGTGAGGTATGGACTACAATGAGGGGGAATAAAAGTCATTAACCCTGACATACTGTAGCTGCCACTGGTGTGATGAGTGTGTATTATTCAGACACCTTCTGTAGTGTTGGTTCTGCCAGCAGTTCTGTTGTAAAACACTCCTGTGACATAGGAATGTACATCTAGTATACTGAGTGTAGGTGGTACACAGTATGGGTGATGATGTCCTATAACCTGGCAAGTTTATGATATGCAGTGTAACATCAACCTTACTGTCATCTACATCTGTACTGCTGACATCAATTATTTAATCAAGGTTCATGGCCTTCCAGACCAGACTCAGCAGGGTAGTAGTGCAGTACTTCCCCTTATTAGTGGTGTCTCCCCCTTTATGGGTTGTGATACCTGTTGGTGTGCACCATTCAGTGTGTACTCAACCTGACATGGAGCTATGTTTTACATGATGTGTACATGGAGAGCATCTTGTTTTGCCATATATGTATGATACAACCTGTGATGTGGACAGGTCCCATGCAGCTTGAGTGCAGCTTGTACCTGTATAGTTGTGGGTACAGGGGTTCTGTGGTGTACATGGATATATGCTTGTGTACCTGTTAGGGGCAGGGGGCCGTGTGTTTGTTATCCAAGACCATATCTGGATTGCTTATTCATGCCCAGCACTTGTTCAGAACTTGTAAGCACTACGTAAGCTAATAATTACTATAGCACTCAATCTTCCTCATTAACTAAAGGTAAGGATAAACAGGTTTTGTACATATTTTTCTCACTTGCTTAGAGTAAAATTGCTCTTGTACTCACTTTCCTCACTTATCTAAGTGAAAGTAGTTTTATATTCAGGCATGTCCAAGAGTCAACTGCCAGTGTTCTCACCTGTCTATCTGATGAATCTGGACATCTTGAGGCAATGTACACATTGCCTCATGTACACAGACAAGCCTCTCCGCCTACCACCCAACACTGCTACCTGTGAGAGATGCACTCATCTAGCCAAACTGGAGGTAAAGCACTCGCCAACCAAGCCTGACCCTCACAGTCATGTGGAGAAGGTAAACATTCGCACCACACCACACTCATCACATAGTCTCACTGAATCTACCCCACCATTAACTGGGAAAACTACTCATGTACCAACACATTAGCTCAATGCTTTCTGGAATTCATAAACACCAATGCCCTGAATCAACATATCTACACACCCACCAGGGGCAACAATATCCTAGACCTAGGCATTACCAACATGAGTGACCGGAGCTCCACACGTGAAGTCAACCCCTCTTGGGTCCGATCTGACCATGAGCTGAACACTGTTGATATCCACATCCCACCCCCACCCCCCATTAAGGGAACTACAGTATAATATGTCTACAAAGCCAACTACATGCTTCTTAAGACTGACGTGGTGAACGTCATGACACCCATGCAGATGGACAATACTGTTACAACTGCTGAATCCTACACAAATGCACTCTATAAGCACTTACACAAGTGTATGGCTTGTGCAATCCCAAGCAGAACCAAGATACTATACTCCTAATTAAGGAAACCAATCTGGTGGTCCCCTGCCATAAACAAACTGTACTACAGGAAGAAGACACTGTTGCAAATGAGAGTACAATCCCATGCATGGAGGAGCTCCCTGGCCAGCTTCAGTACGAAGGTGAGATCCCTTATAAGATCCTCCAAAGCTAACTACAAAAACTAAACCGCCACTAATTCCAACAACAACCACAAAGCATTCTATAGCTATGTCACATATCTCGATGTCAACAACCAGATCTGCTCTGAGTTACAGCACAAAGGCACAAACATTACAGAACCAACTGATATTGGCAACATCCTGGCAGATAGGTTCAGTGCTACCTTCCCCCCTCCCTCTCAAAGCTGCACACTCTAAAGCCAATATCACAGCATCCATGGGACCGGACAACATCCCAGGCTGCATTTTACATGAACTTCAGAATGTACTGGCTCCCCACCTATGCACCATGTTCAATAATAGCCTCATATTGGGCATAGTGCCCCCTGAATGGTGCACAGCAACAGTTATCCCACTCCACAAAGGTGGCACCACAATGGACCATGGGACCTATTTCCCTATAGGCCTGACTAGCCTCGTCTGCAAGGCTATGGTGCACATCATGGATCTCAGTCACAGAGATGTTGGGTACCTCCAAACCTTTGACCTCTCCCAGTTTGGCATTGTTAAGGGCAGACCATGCCTCCTAAACCTGGTAGACTTCTTAGAGACAGTTACCAAGGCATTAGATGAGGGTAAGGAGGTCCACACAGCCTACCTAGATCTCTCATAGGCTTTCAACACCATTCCTCCTTCTGGTATTATCAACATACCCATCCGCCTGAACATTAACCACTACATCATGTGATGGTTTGCAAAGTGGCTCACGGACAGAACCCACACCGTGGGAGTTGCATACCCTAGGCTGACTGTATACCAGTTACAGGTGGCGTCCCCCAGGGATCAGTCATAGGACCCCTCATGTTCGGTATATACTTCTCTGATGTACAGACAAGCACAGGAGGGCTTTGGCTGAAAAGGTTTGCAGACATCTGCAAACTAGGGGACATAATTGTTTCCCCAGCTGTTACAGACACCCTCTGGAAGGGTTGCACTGAGATGGATACCTGATGTTAATATCATGGCGTCAAGTTGAATGCCTAAAAGTGCATAGTCATCACCTTTGGATATAACTAATTACCTGTGGACTACCACATAGGTGCTAGTCCCCTACATACAGAAAAGGTAATAAGGGATCCGGGAACCCCAGTAGATAGCAATCTCTCCTTCGATACCCATAATGACAAGGTGGTTAGAATATCCTTCTACATGGCCCCCCTAATCTCTAATGGGTTTGCATCCAGATCAAAGGAGGCCATTGTGACACTCTACTCATGACTTATTAGACTCATTAAAGGATACAGCACCCCATTTGGGATATACCTTACAAGACAACTGCAACAGCTTGGAAGACCACATGAGTACCACACCAAGAGGATTACTGACCTCAAACAGATGACCTATGCAGCCCAACCTAAGAAACTCCAGCTGTACTCCGTTGCATACCGCATACTCACAGGTGATCTCTGCTTGACATACAAGGCCCATGTCCAACCCTGTATTGCTGGATATGCTCCACCTAAACAGAGGCCCCCGAGAGCCACATACTCTAGGGATATACACCTAAACACAACAATGACTAGGATGTGCTGGATGGATTGATTCCTGACCTGGACACTCACCATACTTTGGAACATGATTCTAATGTACATCAGGCAGGGCCCCTCACTAACACTCTTCAATGGAAACCTTGACGTGTGGATGGGAGACAGACATGTACCCCAGGGATCACTGCTGTGACTCTGCTGGACAGAGGAACAGGGAACTAATGGCTTTGCCATTCGGAGGTAAAGGGAACCAACCTATGGGGGTGGCAAAAGCCAACACACTCTAGCTAGGCTTATAAATACCCTTGGTAAGACAGCCTAGCACCTACCTTTGCACATATTACATGTCTTATGTGCATGGATAGTTAAACTAGCTCTTCCATTTTACTTTGCTATCATGCTGATAAACTGTCGGGTGACTAAAAGACATATGTATCCTGTTACTGTGCATTGTAAATGCCAATAGACATAACTAATGCTTGCCTAACATTACAGTAATGCTATGTAGCTTGTAATACATATCTTCCTACAATACTGTACATTACACAGTTATTGGCACAATATCCCACAATGAAAATCATAATTGTACAGTGTCCCAACCTTCAACATATTATTCTCAGTAATGCACCCATACATATGGCTACAGTTACAATATATCAACGTATACTATCCCCTGTTATAGCACATACTTGTTGCACCAGCCTTGCAACTGACAGCAGCTGGTGAGGAGTATTTCTGTTCAAAGCCCTTATATAGCATCCCTTGTGGTGTGTGCGGTGTTTGCCTTGTGACCTACAGTAGTACACACAAATACTACAAGCGTTACTATGCTCAACAATACATCACTACAAGATAACTGTTCCTACTATATGGATTGCGTGCACTTTAAATACTACAGAAAGGTACTACATACAGAGACATAATGACTGTTCTACATACCTTATTAGTAACCTGAGGTGTCGTTAACTGTTGATTCAATCCTTTTCAGTTTGTGTTGCAACATTCTTTGTAACATTCTGCTGGTATATACGGATGGTTTGAATGTGTGATAACACATCCTTTCCAAGTTACATATTGGTAACATGTGGTATCCTGTTCCAAAGTAGCTGTGCAGCTTCTCCATTAGCTGATATCATGGCAACAGTGGTGTATAACTGAGTACTCCTTTTGGGCTTTGTCCGTTTGCCTTACTTTCAAGGAAGACGGCCTGGATGTGTTGTTTGTGATATATTTCAACAGCTATATGGAGACACATAGAGATATATTAGCTTCATGACTCCCGTGGACTGTGTGTAATGGCTAGACAATTTTGTTCTACATGTGAGTACAGCTGTTATATTTCAGAACATTGCTACTTATGCAGGGTTTGTTTGTACCTGATACATCTGCAGATGTTTAAGTCTGGCAAGGATGTTTGGGCAGCTCAAGGCTGTATGGCTATGCATGAACTGTTATGTGGTTTACAGTGTGCTCACCAGACATCCTTGATTTGGTGTACAAGTGTAGCATACTGTGCTGTTACTCAGTAATTGCTAACACATCCCGGTTTACACACAACCCTCTGAAACGGGATAAGTGCAAACAAACCCTGTAACATCAGCAGCTGTTCCATTGTATAACAGCAGCTATTTCACATAGGGGCATGTTAGTGTGTCTCTGACAAGGTATGTTAAGGCTTTTTCAGATGTCGTACAGTGAGTGAATGATTTGTGATGTTATTACAGTTTCTATTGTAATATGTTTGGGTGTGGGGGTGATGTTGGTGGGTGTGTGTAGCAGATGCAGGTGTGCAGGAACTGCTTTTATACATAATCGATATGTGCATGAGGGTTCCTTCCCTATTTAACCACCTATCCTTTTGTGGACTAATACAATGGTAATTGCAGGCTGATTCATTAAGGCACTGTTATGTGGTTCCTGTATAGCATGCAGTTGATGTTAGTCCTTGAATCCCTTCGGTAATACATCTGAATGTAATAAAGTGTTGCTACATGAAAGCTGTGTATTTCTGTCATAGGTATTTGCAGTCATCGTAATCTTGTTGGTGACTGACCCTCTTTGGCTAGGGTTGCCACCTTTTCATATGGCCATAGTGGGACATTTTCCGGACACACATCAGAATTTACAGGCCAACACAAACCCACGGTCAGTACAAGGGATAGAACTTTCCTTTCTTGCCTAAATATAAGCTTATTCTTGTAGCAGTTTAGTTTCTTATCCTGTTTCTTGTAACATGTAGGTATTTTGGATACAGAAATAACTATTGTATGCAACTATTACAGTACATATGGGACATAATTATGTCCTACAATCCCAGGACATTTGCCACGTTTAATATATTTGGTCACGACGCATCCGCACAAAGAGGTAATGTCCCTCACAAAGTGGGACAGCTGGTAACACTATCACTGGCTCATGTCCATAGCACATATTTGTAATAGTGTATAGGCATATACTCTCCATATCCTTTGTTCATAAAGGTTGGTAGTGGCGGAATGCGTGATTGCTATGGTCCATGTTATACACATATATGAACACTTCAACCACTGTATACGGGATACCTATGGAATCCTGAAACCACAGAGTTCTGAAGCACACAGTATCGAGAACAGACTCCCATACCCCACATTACCGACAGTGACAGTAACTCACGAAAGTAACACGAACATGGAATACACACACGCACACACAGACACACTGCTACCCACCACATCCAAACAAACCATCCTACACTACGTATGAGCAGGTGGCCAAGCCCCCTTACACCCCCATGTAGGTGTCTGCGTCCCCCACACCACCCCTACTTTAATATTCTACCTCCTAGGTCATGCAAACAGATGCACAAAGCTAACCCACACTCACACATTACAGTCCCCCAAGAACACACATCACACCCAGAACACACACTGCAGCCCTAAGAAACACACTTACACACAGTAACCTACCTGAACCGCAACACCAGAAGCACTGACTAACTGTCCCTTAACATCGTGATTTTACAACTCACGCATCTGCTGTTTTGGTACTGTGTTTGTTCGGACCTTAAGCCTCGGGATTACGTGCATTGGTATGTAAAGCAGTCGGTATGTGGTAGATATCCCATTTATATGTACCTCCATGGTTATGTAGATGTTGTTAACCTATCTATATATCTACATATTTATGTATATCCAAATATATATCGACATATCTCTCTCTCTCTCTCTCTCTCTCTCTCTCTCTCTATATATATATATATATATATATATATATAAAACATACACCTTGGGTACATGCCGGTTTGTCCTATTTCAACACATTCCCACCTTTTGTGTTTTATCCTGTCAGTATACAGGACTGCCATTGGTACATCTCAGGTAGCTTAGTGGTATGTTATTGTGATGAATGTGTTCATGGTTGCGTGTTCTAATCCTGGCAGTGATACCTTACCTCTCAGAGCAAGCACTGGTAGTGCAAGAGTAATTAATGCACATTTCAGCGGTTGTGTGTTCCACATGTTTGTTTGTTATTCTGTGGAGAACTACCTATATATGCAAGCTGTGTTTAAGGTATATTATGTAACATGTACACATCTGTGAAGATTCCTGTCAGGGATACTCCCCATTATTTGGAACTACATCCCTGATTACATTATACAAAATCCCTCACTAATACTCCAGGGAATCCTTGCAGAGTTGGTGGAGAACAGTGGCTATACCCCAGGGTTCACGCAATTAGCTCTGCTCCACAGAGAGACAGTTAGTTAATCGATGGGATGGAGACAGCAGACACATTTTGCCTATGCTTATGAGTGGCCTCGGCAGTTGGGCATGTACCTACCTATGTATCTATGAACCTGTACATACAGTATGGACACACGCTGATAGCTTAATTTACTGTTCAGGTATTGACTTACCTTGTGCCAATGGCGGTTGTGTGTACAATAGTTGAGGGCTACCTATGCAGGATGCACACAGTAGACCACCTATACATGACAATTTACAGGTGGTCATGTGTGTGTGCCATCCATGTTTTCTGTGTGTACAGGTGGAGAAGGGTGTCAGTCCATGAGTGCCTACACTGTCAGTGTGTGTGCTATACGTTTCCTCTTTGCCAAGGCATGGGCATACTGGGCATGCCTCCGTCTGCCTACTGGGGCTAGCACAGGGCGTTCATGGTCTGAGTCCCTCTGTGCCTGTGGGTCCCTTGGCAATGGTGGTGGGCTGTGAGGGCATTCACCATTCTGTCCCTGCTGCAGCTGTTTCCACAGGATCATATTGTGTAGCATGGCACATACTATGAAGATGTGGGCACACGTTCCTAGAGACTACTGCAAGGCTCCACCAGATATGTCCAAGCAATGGAACCATGATTTCAGCATCTAAAAAATGCGCTTTATGATGATTCTGGTTTCTGTGTGTGCCTCTGTATGGCATTCTTTCATGGCTGTGTTCGCATTTCTGATGGGAGTCATCATCCACGGTTTCAGTGCATAGCCAGCATCCCCCACTAGGTGGTCATATGGGATGACCCCCTGGCAAATACCTGATACAGCTGTGAGGCATGCCAGATGTGGGAGTCATGATAGCTTCCAGGGCTGCCAGCACACACATCCATGATAATGCCCTGGGCATTGCACATGACCCGGCAGTTGATGGAGGAGAATCCCTTGCAGTTTATGTAGCACCTACCCTGCTCACCGGGTGGTGACTTGATGTGTATGTGCATGCAGTCTATTGCACCCAGTACCTCTGGGTAGTCTGCCACATGGTGGAAGAGACGCATATTGCTGACCAACTCCTCCTGCATTCGGGGGAAGTATATGTGTTCATTGGCATGTGGTAACATGGCATCCAGGAACTGGTGGAGTACCCTGGATGCTGATGCCTGTGAGATCCCCATGATATCCCCAGTTGGCCTTTGGAAGGTACCTGTGGCTAGTATTCTCAAGCTTACATATACCTTCGTGTCCACTGGGATGTGTTCCCCTTTGTTACTTCTGGCTCTGAGGCATGGCTGGCACAGCTCAACAAGTTGCTGTATGATGTCCCTGTCTACCCTGTAATG
>NC_056727.1:791634872-791639872 GCF_019279795.1 Protopterus annectens
TTGCCAATGGGGGCATCCCTGGTGGTCACCTAGTGGGGGATGCTGGATATGCACTGGAGCCATGGCTGATGACACCCATCAGAAATGCACACAAACCCGAATAAGAACTCCATAATGAGGCACACGCACAGACCCGAATTATAGTAGAGCATGTATTTGGGATGCTCAAGTCAAGATTCTGAGGCCTGGACACATCTGATGGAGCCTTGCAGTACTCACCAGCTACATGTACCCAAATTGTTCTCATATATGCCATGCTACACAATATGATCCTGTGGAAACAGCTGCAGCAGGAACAGCATGGGGCAGGGCCACCCCCCCCCACCATTGCCAAGGCCTGCACAGGCACAGAATGACTCAGAGGAGGAACAATCTGAGCCTGCCCCAGTAGGCAGAAGGAGGCATGCCCAGTATGCCCTGGCCTTGGCAAAGAGGCAACGTATAGTACATACACTGACACAGGAGGGACCCAGAGAATAACACTTCTCTCTGACTCTCATATATAGTAAAAGGGATGCCAAACATTACACTGCCTGTGCTCAACCATGTGTAGGGAGTGTAACATGTGCATCTGACATAGGCAGCCCTGCAGCACCACCCTCAATACTGGGACACCCACAAGGTAAGTGACTCACACATGCCAGTCTGGGAGGTTCACATACTCAACAACAGTCACAGCCAGCAGGACAGGTGTAAACAAACACAAACAAAGGCTGTGCTATGGCCTCTGAATGATGCCTATGAGTAACCCCTCCCCCGGCCTACACAGACAGATTACAGCAGGTCAGGCAGTGGGATGTCAGTTCTGAGGGGTAGGAAGTCAGATACTAATTCATAGGTAAATCAAAGCTATGATCTGTAGTACACTGGTATGTCTCTAATCAGCATGATAGGTAAAAATACAGAATGAAATGGAGTACCTGACATACCAGTACAGTCATAGCAAATGTGTACAAGTGTCAGGTGTGCCCCCCCATCCTACGTAGTAATGTAATAGCAGTCAGGTGTGCCCCCCTCAGTCTTGTGTGGAAATGTAGAAATAGTCAGGTGTGCCCCCCCATCCTATGCAGAAATGTAGTAAAAGTCAATGCCAAACGATCAGCAGATACCCTGCAGAAACAATATGCTACCTGTAGGTGTACAGCACAAAGGCCAGCACTGCAGTACCAACTACCAGGACTCATTCCACACAGTCAGTACAGGTGGGCATACTGGGCATACTCAGACACTTAGAGGAATGAAGGCAATGTCAGTCAACAACATACTGAAAGGTCATACTGGGCATGCTCACATACTTAAACATATGAAAGGCATGTCTGCAAATACCAGTGGACCAGACATATCTAGCAGTTGCAGATGTTAGTGCAGGCACTCCTCAGTATGCACCACACATGCTTTGCACACACAGTGGATAGGAATACAGACATATATCTAAGGACAACACACTATAATAAGCCAAAGGTAGATGTACATAGATGTGTGGAAGAGGGTGACTGTGACAAGGAGCCATCCAGGCCTGTCCCACCCAGCACACAGCCAAAGGGCCACAACCACATGAGGTTCAGATGTCACTCACTGTAGATACTAGCCACCGGTATCTATCAGCAGTGCAGACTATTTGGTGCACGTGCTAGCAGTGCAACATGACTGCATAATGAAGTAGTCATCTAGCAGCTGTATACATGCACCTGTGATATATGACCCTGTGTGTGCCCTCATGTGGTGTGTCAACCCCTAGATGAATGGGCTATGGCCCATGGCCACACACTGCCTTCCCCATAGCCCTACTATGCCAAGCCTGCTGAGGTCATCCACCTGGAAATACACCTTTGGGAGAGTTGTAGCTCAGTAATCTCTGTAGCGCGTCCTGTAACTGTGTAGTGCAATAAATTTGTTAGGTAGGAGTTCTAATCCCAGACTTGACAAGTGTTTGTGTGTGTGTGACTGTTTGTGTAGAGAGCAGTGCTTTTTAGGGTAGTCACACTCCCTACAATTCAAATGTTGTACTTTGGCAAGGCTGCTGATGTCATCTACCTAGAAATACACCCTGGGAAGGTTGTAGCTCAGTAATTTCCATAGTGTATCCTATAACTGCGTACTGCTGTAGTATGATAGAATAGTTAGGTAGGAATTCTAATCCCAGACTTGGCAAGTGTTGGTTTGTGTGTGTAGAGAGCAATGCATTTTAGGCTACTCATACTCCCTACAATTCAAATGTCCTATTTTGGCAAACCTGCTGGTGTAATTCACTGTGAAATTCACCTTTGGAGAAGGTGCACTTCAGTAATCTCTGTGGTGTGTCCCAGAATGGCATCATGCTCTAGTGTGATATAGACCTATGGTAAGGGTTCTATCCCCACACATGACAGTTGTGGATGTTTTGTTTGTGTGTCTATGTTTGTGTAGGGAGCAATGCATGTTAGGCTAGTCACACTCCCTATAATTCAAATGTCCTACTTTGGCCATCCCATTGATGTAATTCACTGTGAAATACACCTTTGGAGAAAGGAAACTCCAGTAATCTAAATGGTGTGTCCTATAACAGCAATGCTGTAGTGTGATATAGACCTCTGGTAGGGGTTCTATCCCCACACATGACAGTTGTGGATGTTTTGTGTGTGTCTATGTTTGTGTAGGGAGCAATGTATCTCAGGCTAGTCACACTCACTACAATTCAAATGTCCTACTTTAGCAATCTTGCTAATGTCATTCATTGTGAAATACACCTTTGGAGAATGAGCACTCCAGTAATCTCTGTGGTGCATCCTATAATGGCGTAGTGCTATAGTGTAATATACTAGTTAGGTAGGAGTTCTAATCCCAGACAAGATGGAGGTGTGTGTGTTTGTCATTCGTATCCTGTGTAGCAGTGGTTGACAGTGTGTAACAACTGGACTCAATGTGGAGTGGGTTTTGCTAACTTCTTCTATGGTCGGTCAAGTATATATCACAATGTCCACCATACAGGGATAACAGATTTGAAATAGCCAAGAAGCTGGTGTGCAAATCCATACCCCTAAATGTGACATCAATGGCAGCTGAAAAACATTAGCAACCCTTATATTACCCAGAGTACACCCTCAATCCATGTCTCATACACACACACTTTTGCCTAGGCAACTGCCGCTATGTTGGTAGTACCCTGCATATTGCCCACTGATAGTAACCATGGTGTGATTGCAGTGGGCTACAAAGGGCATGGCACCCTGTCCATCAGTCCAATAGGCATGTACATGCTGACAGTGCACCTCTCCCATGTTCCTCACTGGACACCTGCAACACCTGTGGTGCCATCAAATGTGACCCACAAAGGACATAACATGCCTGACACACAAGCCCTGTATGGACAGATGCCACTGACATCAGGGAATACTGGTATCATGCTAACAATGTAGGGGCAGTGTCAAACTGCTGTCCATGAACAGTTCCCGCCATATGAGGCCAGGACTGGCACATCTGATGATAATGAGCTATGTACACAACATGAGCCAAACACCCCAGGTACAGTACCACATGTCACTGTACATGCATGTGGGAGGTGTGCACATCCCAGACACTGTCCATATCATGGACGAAGGAACACATATATGGCAAGCAATGCACAACATTGGCCACATGGATTAGTCACCCAAGTGACTGGATAGTGAATACAATATCAACCTGTGTGGCCATCTCCAGACACTACACCTCTGAGCCACAATGCAGACCATTGTCATGTAGCCTGAAGGCAAGGTATTCCCATCACCTAGCCTTGTATAGCCATCTGGCACAGTCAACCACAACACACCTGTGAAGTAGTGCACACATGCATGTCAGTACTGGCACCCCTGTCTGTGTGTGTGGTGTATGATGCATATGACCACATTCACACTCACTACAGCCCCCATTGGCATACTGAAGCATGATGCCTGATGTCAGACACCTCCACATACCCTTTGCACATATAACCTCCATATGACCCCTGTGGTGCATGTGATACCTGCACAGTACTGTGTTGTGGCAATCCCACTTGTGCTGAGTTGTATACCTTGCCCTGCCAAGTGTGGCAATGTTTGTGCATCCCTGTGAGAGTGTGGGTGTGTTGACACTGACACCTGTTCATGCGGGCAGGCATGTGTACAACACCTATCACATAGCTACCATATCCCTGTTGCAGATGTCACTCACCATCACATATACCTGCAGGGCCTCCCCAACAGGTAACACATGTGGTGCAACCAACCTGCATGGACATGTGATAGCACTACATAGTCATCAGGGGGTTGATTCCCTGTACTGGTAGGTGTGTGAACAAACATGCATATGTTTTACTCTCCCACCCCTCCCTAGATTTTCTATGCCTGTGTCTGCCTCTCTTACTCCCTCTCTGGTGGATGTGGAGACTTATACCTGCTTTGCTTGGGTAGCAGCATGTGTGTTTTAAGTAATGCTTAGGATCAGCTGATGGTGTCTGAACGAATTGCAGCCCTCCTCTAGCTGATTGCATGTGGAACAGCTGTGGTAACATTCCCATAGCCATTTGCATGGAAACACACACCAATATCTAGGAACATCATGTTGGTGTCGGGCCTTTCATTCATTGTGAGCAGGAGCTTGACCTGTTGTTTGGCAAACAGCATCTCAGATGGATTGGGGTTTCCCTCTAACAACATACACTGTGAAAAGAGGCCAACATACAGAAGGGGGGTGTGCCTAACCTGACTACAGACTGTAAGTGCTGCTATACTGCATTTGGAGTAATGTTGGTATAACAGGGTGTGTGTGGATATACCTGTCTTACATGTCTTAATAACTGCCATGTCAGTGCTATGTTTATGAGAAAACCTCATGTGTAGGGTCATCTGCAGACTGGGCAATGTGTGGTGGCTTTTGTTTTATGTGTTACCCCAGAGCACCTATCTGTGATCTGCAGAAGGTAGTGTGAGGATTGCAGTCTGAAGATGGTGACAGCCATGAGAGTTACTGACTTCATATCCCTCATAGGACTTATGGTGCAACAA
>NC_056727.1:791644872-791647372 GCF_019279795.1 Protopterus annectens
CACATACCTCTCACTCTGTTACTGTACACATTCTGGTCACATATTGACAACATGGGAGTGTAGATAGGACATACTTAAAATATTACTCTCCTAACAGTTTCGGGGGTTGCTACAGTGACAGGTGTGTTCTCATGATGTTTGGCAATCACTTGTATTCCCTGTTTGCTGGCTAAACATCTGGATTCATCCCACAGACTTACCAGGAGGACAGGGGGACAGGAAGCAGATATGGGCACATATACTGGACATTCTGGCCTCATCTGTACAGTTGTGGGGTATGAATCTGTATACAGCCTAATTCCACTCCCAGGATTCATACCATGGCTGTGTCTGCCACAATTTAAACACTGTCCATTACAGTTGTGTCTGCTATATAGATATTGCTGTATATTTCCTATCTGCTTTCTGTCTTATTAATCCCCTGTGCTTTTGTATCCTGACCTTGTATTACAACAGTCATATACAGATTTCCTTGACAGTTATATGTTGTTGGACAGTGTGGGCGACAGTGATGTGTAATGCCTCATTATTCAGAGCAATTGCGTATCATTCTTGTATTTCTGGGCACAATGCTGGTATCTGAGAAACCTGTGGGAGGAATGTTTATTAGCACTACCTGAATGTTCCCACACACAGTACCAGATTCCACATTACTATTATGCACATACATGTCACTCTGTTGCTGTACACATTCTGACCACAGCTTGACAAGCTGGGGTGTAAATGGGACATATGTGGCTTCTTAGTCACATAAGGTATTGAGGAGTTGCTATTGTGCCAGCTTTGTTCTCCTAGCTGTGTGTCAATCAGTTTTATTTCCTGTTTGCTGCCTATACGTCTAGGATTATTCCACTAATTTCCCAGGGGGCAGGTTGATAGGCAACAGATATGGGCCAATTTACTAGACATTCTGGACATATCTGTACAGTTGTGGAGTATGATTCTGTATGCAGACTACTACCACTGGCAGGATTCGAACCATGGCTGTGTGTGCTAAAAAAACAACAGTTCACATCTCAGGTGCATTTGCTATTCGTTTTTTGTTGTCTGCATTTTCCCTGTTTACTGTTTATGTGTCTCTCAGTTGTACTAAATGGCCTCTGGGGATTACACCTGTCATATACAGGCATTACTACACATTCAATTTATGGTGCACGGTGTAGGTAACAGTGCTTAATACTACAGTACTATTACATGATTGCATATCTACATTACCATATAATACCAGGATATACACATGCAGTCCAGTAGTTAGACCTGTTTTGTCAGGCTAGTACACTTTTATTGACTTACAAACAATATGAGACTTTTCCTGCCATATTCTTGAGTGTATGCAGTACTTGCCTTGAAAATATAGGTTTTATACAAGCAATTAATTTACTACTACTTTTATTTTTATTTTCTATGACAGTAAATGCATGAGTATTACTGACCTGTCTCACATCACAACCTCACCTGGCAACTGATGTGGACCTCCTGGTTCGCGGCCTGCTCCATTGCAGCTGTGGGGGACATAAGAGGAATATTCAGTAATACCTATCCATGATATACCTGAGCTGGCAATTATTACACACATACTGAGGTGATACTTACACAAGTGGAACATCCCCTGCTGCTCTAGCCTCCTGGAGCCACTCCTCCAAGAGGTCCCCCCTTATGCTGCTTCAGGTCGGCATAGTGGTGCCAGACCTGCTCACCAGTTCGGGGTATGCCAGTGGCACTGGTGAGGTCATGGGTGAGACGGTCCCAGGCCTCCGGCTTATATTGGGAGCCTTGGTACTGGTCCTGCAGCAGTCTCTGAGCATGGTCTTTAACTAGGAGTCCTGCCATGACCTAGGACTCCTGGATGCACCAGCACTGCGCTTGGAAGCGCACACCTTCTCCCCTTACTGCCATAGTGCCTGCAAGGGGAAGCTACAACCAGTCATGAGATGTATTCCCACCTCTTGGGTTTAAGTAGGGCTGATTTCCTGCACTTTTCCATGATTGGCCGGTTTTGAAAAGGCTAACCTATGGGCAAACCTGCTTAACGAATGTTGGCATTGTTTAAAAGGGTATATCACTGGGTACATTGAGTTGGATGGCCTACACATTGCTTAAACTCCCTAAGCTGGCCTGTGCAATGCTTAGCATTGCTTACATTAGACTTTGCATTATTTTTTCTTTTTGGCATTGATTTCTTATTCATTACATATTATATATCTGCCTGGTATTCATGATTAATGTGTATGTACACTCTATGGGGTCCTTGTGTTTTATTGGGGGCTTCAACACTCTGTTACAATTACACCTCACTTCTGGGCTTACTGCTGTACTCCATTTCACATATTTATGTTATCTAGTGGGTTATGGAACATATAACTGTATACTGATTCCTGTCACAAGTTCAGTTTGATTTTACTATGGTGAGGACTTATTTGCTGATACCTCATTCTTCTGTATGTCTGTAATGGCTTGGTGGCTAACTGCGGTGACAATGGTGTATAGGGCTTTGGGTTTG
>NC_056727.1:791652372-791680280 GCF_019279795.1 Protopterus annectens
GAGTAGTGAGACCAGCTATGTTACATGGGTTGGAGACGGTAGCATTGTCGAAAAGGCAGGAGTCAGAGCTGGATGTGGCAGAGTTAAAGATGTTAAGATTTGCACTGGGTGTGACTAGGATGGACAGGATTAGGAATCAGTATATTAGAGGGTCAGCTCAGGTTGGACAGTTTGGAGACAAAGCAAGAGATGTGAGATTGCGTTGGTTTGGACATGTGCTGAGGAGGGATGCTGGGTATATTGGGAAAATGATGCTAAGGATGGAGCTGCCAGGTAAGGGGAAAAAAGGAAGGACTAAGATGAGGTTTATGGATGTGGTGAGAGAGGACATGCAGGTGGTTGGTGTGAAAGAGCATGATGCAGAGGACAGGAAGAAATGGAAACAGATGATCCGCTGTGGCGACCCCTAATGGGAACAGCCGAAAGAAGATGATGATGATGATATATATACATATATGTATATATATATATATATATATATATATATATATATATATATATATATATATATATATATATATATATATATATATATGTGTGTGTGTGTGTGTGTATATCTGTGTGTGTGTGTGTGTGTGTGTGTGTGTGTGTGTGTGTGTGTGTATATGTATATATATATATATATATATATATATATATATATATAGATCTGTGTCTGTGTGTGTGTGTGTATGTGTGTGTGTGTATATATATATATATATATATATATATATATATATATACATATATATATATTTTTATATATATATATATATATATATATATATATATATATATATACATACATATCTATCTGTGTGTGTGTGTGTGTGTGTGTGTGTGTGTGTGTGCTATGGATTTTAAATTTTATGTTTTTTAAAAAATAAATTTGGGAAAATAAAAATATTTTCCCGAAAACTCAAAAGCCGCTTTAAGGAAAAAATTTTTAATTAAAAAAAAAGCATTTAATTGAATTTTTTAAAAAAGGGCCCCCCAAAATTTTTGGAAAAATTTGTGGTTTTTTAAAAATTTGTCAAAAATTTTTTTTTTCAAAAGGGAAAATCTTTAAAAAAAAATTAAAAATTTTTATATATTATTTTTTAAATTATTTAAATTTTTGGGAAATAATTAAAATAATATACTTTTGGTTTTTAGGGTGTTTTGGGTTTTTGGTTTTTTTGGGTTTTTTTGTTTTGGTTTTGGTTTTTTTTGTTTTGGGGGGGGTTTTTGGGGGAAGTAAAATTTTAAAAAAATAAATAATTTGTTTTTTTGGGGGTAAAAATTAAAAATAAATTTTAAAATAATTTAATATTTGGATAAATAGTTCAATATGGAGTGTGGGGGGGGGGGGGAAGGTGGGGATCGGATGTAAGATAAATAAAAAAGATTAAATATAGGTTTTAATTATAATTGTCAAGTAGATCAGAGGGGATTCAAGTTAAAATTATAGATTACTGTGATAGACTAATTAAGTACTGCAGTGGATGTTTGGACAACAAGAATTATGTTTTACTAAGTGTTGGGTCGCATTTGAAAATGTGCGTCAACGCAGTGAAAGAGAAGAATGGTTTATGATTGGAGAATTAATATATATGTTATAGATTATGTAGGGAAAAATGATAAATATCTGTGTTTAATGGGGAGTTTGTGGTGTGTATATTTATTTGTATATTTGTTTTTTGTATATATATTGTGTATATATTTTTAGTATTATATAAATATATATTATATATATAGTTATTGTGAAGATTATATATTTTATATTTATGTATATGAATTAAACAAAGTGTATAATGTAACATACTTATTGATGTCATGTACTATAGGAATCTATTGTTTAACATTAAAGATATTTACAGGCACCTTTTTTTGTTATTTATAACTTGGTTCACAAAAAGGGGTTAAAAGTGTCAATTTTGTGTCAACAGATTTGCCCAAGTTACCAGTCAAAATGATATACAGCAATGAAATTTATAGGTAAAACAAAAAAGCACACCACACACACAAACAACCATAACATATATGTAAATAAATAGTTATATATAAATATTATTATAAAGGTTAACAATACAAAATGCAGAGTACTTAAAACACTTTTATAAAACATATAAGTGGTTTCTGAAGGTTAGTGGTGAATCGTGTAAGTTTAGTAAGGTAACATCGTAGGGATATACCATATGTCATATAGTAACAATTGATGTCTAACATTTGTTACCCTAAATTATTAAAAATAATACACAAACTATCAAAAACAAACTAACAACATGCTTATTATATGACTAAACAAACACTTGTCACTTTATCCAGAAAGACAAAAACAAGAATCAGCCATATATTAAATAACATTGACTAAATATAATATTACCCTAAAACACATTACCATATGCATATATTTACTAATATATGGTAAAATGACCCCTAACAAGATCACCAATGGTCATTAAGACCTGGTTTAAAAAGTGCCCCAAGATTTATAATCCACCTACGTTCCATGTTAGTGAGTAGCTGATGTCGCAAGGGTTCATTAATATTACTTGATTTTAACGTATCAATCCCCACAAAAATAAAATGAGAAGCTTGATGTTGTATAGTGTGCTTATATAAAGCACTACGTACACGTTTACATTTAATATCGCTGATGTGTAATGGAATTCTTTGTTTGAAACTATATGACGTTTGCCCTACATAAAATGCACCACATTGGCAAACCGCCATGTAAATAACCCAGGAACTGGTACATTTGATATGATGTCTAATATCATAGACTTTGCTGGTATTAACTGATGTGAATGATGAAGTTTTAGATACTAATTTACAATACCTACAATTCCCACAGAAAGTACATCCTGGACGTCCCACTGGCATCTTCATAATACTAGAGACTTCATTCTTAAAACTTGAGAAATGTTGTCCCAAAGTTTTACCCCGTCGATAACCAAACTGGCATTTGTTAGGTATAATATTTGAAAAAAAGGGGTCACTAGTAAAAATATGCCAATACTTAGAAATAATCTCCTTGATCTTAAATGTATTACTTCCATAGGTTGTAATAAATCTAACTGCAGGTGTATGATTCTCATTATCCACAACTTTATGTTTTAACAACATAACTCTGTCTAACTCCTTACCCTTTGAATACGCTTTATTTAATGTGGATACATCATATCCTCGGTCCAGAAACCTCTGCTTTAGAGCTGCTGCTTGGCATTCAAAATCACTGGCCATTGATCCAACAAACCGTCTAATCGCCTGAAATTGAGCTGTAGGTATGTTATTAATAATATGTGGTGGATGGCAACTGTTGGCCAACAATAAAGAATTTTTTGAGAATGGTTTCCTGTGTAGTGTAGTAACTACAGTACCATCAAGTATCTTAGTGACGTGTACATCCAGGAAATCAACTGTAAACAGGTCTATTTTACCTGTGAACTTAATCCCAAACATATTCTTATTGAGATATTCAACAAAAATATCCCATTTGCCCGCAGTGCCATTCCATATCACCCAGCAGTCGTCTAGGTATCTCCGCCACATCAAAAGCTGTTTCTTAAATGCAAAACCCTCCTGATAAATATATTGGGCTTCAAATAAGCCCATAAACAAGTCTGCATATGTGGGAGCGAAAGTAGCCCCCATTGCTGTACCTTTGCTTTGGAGATACCACTGGTCCTGAAAACTGAAAACATTATGCTCCAACACCAAAGTTAGTATGTTAATAACAAAGTCCATGTCATCACGAGTATAATTACCAGCTTGTGTCAACCAGTGATGTACAGCTCTAATACCACCCTGATGTGGAATACTGGTATATAGAGACTGTACATCTAAAGTTCCCAAATGAGCTTCAACTGGTACTTGCAAATCCTCCATCAGGGATAAAAATTCAGTGGTATCTTTGATACGTGCCCTAACCTGATGTAAAACAGGTTTTAATCTGTATTCCAAATATTCAGAAAGGGGCTCAGTTAATGAACCTCTGCCTGCTACTATTGGCCTGCCCGGTGTACACACTAAAGTTTTATGAATCTTGGGGACTAGGTAGAAATACTGGTGTCTAGGCGAATCAACTTTCAATTGTTTATATATACATATCTATCTTTCTATATATTTATATATATATATATATATATATATATATATATATATATATATATATATATATATAAGATAGCTAGTGATATAGATATATCATAAATATATACATATATACACATATTCATATACATATATGTATGTATAGAGAGAAATATATCAAGATATCACCGGCTGAAATAAGCTGAAACATCAGAAGCAATATAAATGATTCAATAAAGAAATAGCATATAAGGGTCTGCATTTTATTAATTGTTCTAGAATCTATCCTGGACTTATTTCTTCCCTATATATTGTATGTCTCTCTCTCTCTCTCTATATATATATATATATTTTTTTTTGTTGTTGTCTTTTCTCATTATTATCTTGTTCCATTTGCTTCTAGATTTAACTGCTATCAAAGCTATTGACTTTATACATTTTCCTGAGATTGTGCAAGTAAACATATATGATGTATAGTATATCTAAGAAAAGGAATGAAGTCTTGACTCATTTGTACAATAGAAAATACATCTTTTTGGCAATTTTTCATTTCATACATGAAATGTACTTCACACTTAGAAGCCAAAACTTTTGTTTTCTTCCGACTCCATTTGTCTATTTGTGTGATTGTGAATAAGTCACTTAACTAGACGGTGCTCTCAGGTCGTCGCCAAAAATAGACACTCATGCCCTGCAGCATCACCTAGTTAACAAATGTATAAAATAAAAAATAAAATCTGTAAAGGTTCTTTTAAATCCTGGCACAAGGCATCTATAGATTTTGTACTCTTTATTAAAAATTTTCATTATCTGTTACCCTGTCAGTTTCAGATAAAGACATAAACAGTACAATTTTATTATGGTTTTCCCAGTAGAAGAATCAACAATTAGCCTCTTAACTTGTATTTGAAGTTGTTGCATTTGGTGCAAAAATCATTCCTTTGAAAGGCTTTTGAGCCAAGGTACCAGGAAGCACTAGTAAAGATTTTTATACACCATTTCTGCGAGCAGTTTCATTCTTTCAGCCTCGTAATCCAGTTTTTCGTATATTTCTGTGAATTTTTGGTGCTTTGACATTGTTTCTGTTTATCCAGTAGAAGAATGTTTAGCTTACTTTTTTTTTTTAACTTTTTGCTCCTTCTGCCTCTCAAGCATCAGACCTTGTCTTCATCATCTAGCTCATTCAGTCCAATTTAATATATATTTTACTAAAAGCATACTAAAACTCACAAATAATAGTCCCCTGGTCAATCAATTATATCCACAGGTAAAAACAATAACAATAATGCCTTCACCTTCCAACCCATCCCTGTCTCTACTATCCAAAAACTCCTTAAAAAGTTCAAGTCCACTACAACAGCAGCTGACAAAGTACCAGCCAACTTCCTCAAAATAGCAGCTGTTAGAATCGGTTGCCCATTCTCCATTCTCATCAATTACTCCATCTCTGAGCAATATGTACTGCAGATCTGGAAAATATCACATATAAACCCCCTACATAAAGGCAGAACCGCAACTGAACTTTCAAATTATATCCATTATATCCCCACTATCATTAATTCTTGAAAAATATATTCACTTTCAACCTCTCCACTAACTCTCAACAAACAATTTACTATCCATAGTTCAACATGGATTTAGATTCAATCATAGCACCACAACAGTTCTCTTGAACTTTACCAATGCCACTAATCAACACAGAAACAAAGGAAACTTAGTCACAACAGTCTTCCTAGATATGTCTAAAGCCTATGATACTGTCAGATCCCAAGCTACTGTCTACTCTCAAGAACCTATACTTGAGTCCGTCTACCATAATCTGGCTCCAAATCTATTTAACAGGATGCCAACAAGCTGTAAAATGGTGCCAAGAGCTTTCCCCATCCTTCCTGTCACATTAAGTGGACCACAAAGGTCCATACTAGACCCCCTTCTATTCGGTCTATGTACCAATAACCTTAGCAAGCCACTTCTTCAGCTACCTTGATCTAATATGCAAACGATTCAACACTTATGTGTGCTGCCACCAACATACACTAGCTCCAAGATATAACACAAAGATCCTTAACTGCTAATGAAACCTGGCTCACTGATGCTCTACTCATCTGAAATCCTAGTAAAACTAAACTCATGATCTTCATACCTTCCACAGCCTCTGACCCTCCTCCATCTTTTATCATTACAGCTTCTGATAATACAATAATTACTCCAGATGCACACTCTAAACTATTAGGTGTGGTAATTGACAACATGAGATCTGATCAACACATAGCACAAACAGTGAAAAAGGTTCACAAAAAACTCAGAACTGTATATAGAAATAAACAATTCCTTAAAAATAGTATTAGAATATCCATTACTAGAACCCATCTAATTTCTACCCTTCTCTATATGCCCCCCCCCCTATTCTCACAAACCTCAGGAAACCTGACCTTGAAAAGCTTGAAATATGCTATAACAAAATAGCAAAGTTTGCCACTGACTCCACATATAGGACTCACCACTGTCTCTCATTATAGATCTCTCCTGGTTAGAACTACCCTACATGTTTGCTTATAATCAACTGACAATGGTTCACAAAATATTTCACCACCTTCATAAGACACCAGCCATTCAAAACATAATACCGTACACCAGTGATGGCGAACCTATGACACACATGTCAAAGCTGACATGCCACAACATCTTGGGTGACACCAGCGTTCACCAACACCCGAGTTACCAAAGAAATTGCTTTTGCATTTGTTGCCTGTGTGAAGTGCACTGAATTATCTTGTGCCAGGAGCCAGTTCAACAACACTGCTGCAGAGGTATGGAAGTTATTAACCTCAAAGACTATTTCTGTATACTTTCTTGACAGAGACTGCAAAGGGCAGTGCTGACATTGTTTTCTCTTTGTGGTTACACTTCTGCAAAGGGCAAGTAGTCTGCATTTCTAGGAGTGTGCTCTTTTACATTCCTCTCAACTGTCCCTCTTAATCCCTCCTAAAACTGGCAACTTTTTATACTTAATAATGACAATAATTAGATTTGTAGATTAATTTTACTTCAGAAAATGTATATTTATTCATGTTCATTTTTTTCTGTCAGTATCTCAAATCAATAGTACTAGTAGTTTAAAACTATGTCCCTTATCTCTAGATTTCTCCCCGATTCTGCTGAGATTTTTTTCCCTGATTTATTGAGAACCATGTATTTATGTATTTATTTATTTAATTAATTTATTAATTTTTTTGTTTGAGGGGTGACATGGAAGTAGAGTCAAGTTAGGCATTTTCCAAAGTTTTGACACACTGAACTCAAAATGTTCACCATCACTGCCCTATACCAACAACCTCTCACTTTGTTCTACCAACAAAACCTTACAGTTACCAGAACTAAAAACACTGCAGAAGATTCACTTTACTCCAGTCATGTAGCAAAAATATGAAAAGCACTTCCAGAATCAATCAGATCAGTAGCGAACAACTCCAATGTTAAAATGTTACTCAGAAATGCATGGCTCTGCACATGTAATGGGCCAGGATATCATTACCTCCCACCTCTATATATTGCACAAGTGCTTTAACTCTACTAACTCCTGATGGAATACTCACTTTGTAAGTTGGAAGTACTTCAAAACTACTGATGGAATACTTACTTGAAAACTAAAATTGCCCACCTACTAATAACTCATAACACAGTTCTACTTCTTATCATCTCCATTTGCTGTCCTGTTTCTAGTGCTAAACATGCTGTTATGCTTTTGTCAGTAATTGTAACTATTGTACAAACTTGTGTTCTATAAATATAACCACATAATATAATGATCTGTGCTTCTATATTATGTAATTCTTTATACTGTAAATTACATATAGTCATTTCATTGTAAGTGGAGCTTTTCTCCCCAGGCCTCAGCTGAAAATGGGCATTTGCCCAGTTGCACTTTCCCAATAAACAAATGTGAACAAATAGATAAACAAATGAATAAATAAATAAAATATTCACCAGGCAAATACCAACCAAGTGAGAGATAGAGCTAGAGACAGGGAGAGTGCATTGTCATCCCCTTTGGTAAAAATTCTGTACCCATGAACTACCACATAGGCGGTAGTCTACTTAACACCGAAAGTGTGATAAGAGACCTTGGGGCACAGATGGACAGTAGTCTCTCCTTTGATAATCACATCGCCAAAGTGGTCAGGAAATCCTTCTATGTGGCACACCTCATCAAAAAAGGTTTCTCATCCAGAAAAAAAGAGGTAATTGTTGCCCTCTACTCATCACTCATTAGACCCATTATAGAGTACAATGCCCCTTTTGGTATGTACCTCACAAGACATCTACAACAACTGGAAAGGCCGCAAAAATACCTCACAAAGAGGATTACTGGCCTCAAACAGATGCCTTATGCAGACCGTCTCAAAAAACTCCAGCTTTACTCCGTCGCATATCGCCTACTCAGAGGCGATCTCTGCCTAACATACAAAGCTATGTCAAGCCCAGAGCTGTTGGACATGCTCCACTTAAAGAAATCCCAATCCCTCCAAGCTACACGCTCTAGGGACCTAAACCTTGTCACCACAATAAACAGAACATGCTGGAGGGATAGATTCCTGTCCCAGAGACTTCCCATACTCTGGAACAGACTACCTATCTATATCAAACAGAGCTCCTCATTAGCACTCTTCAAGAAAAATCTTGATGATTGGATGAGTAATAGGAAATTCACCCCGGGATCATTCTGTGGTTCTGCTTGACAGGGGCACAGGAAAATAATTTTCTTGGGTGGCGAAAGCCAGGGTACATTTTTGGCTAGGCTTGTTTAGGCCCTAGGGCCAATAGCCTAGTACCTACCTATGAACCTATGAACCTATGAATAGCATTACATACAAATTTAGACCATTCATGGCCAACTTGATTACATCATCATAAATATCTCATTAAAACATATTAAAAACACAGAATAAGAAAATAAAAATGTATGTCTATAGAAATATGTATGCACCTAAGGCGCTCTATAGACTAAAACATATAAATATTAGTGTGAATAGGGACATGCTGCTAGAAAAGGTTTTAATGTCACCTTCTCATTGAGTCCATGCCCCTTGTGACCCTGATGTTTTAGTATCCACCTTTTCTCATACTCCTCAGTGTGATTCCTGATGTCACCTAATCTATCAGTCTTTTTAATCAGTTCTAAAACATTAAATTTAAACTTATGCAGCACCCCTACATCCAGAACGTGTCGAGCTAATGCATTGCAATCATCCTCTCTGTTGATCGCATATGCATGTTCTCTGACACGTTCTCGAAGATTTCTGTTTGTTTTACCTATATAAAAAGGCCAGCATGTCTGACAGACAGCCAGATATACTAAATCTCTAGATTTACAATCAGCATAGAAGTTGAATCTATATTCATAACCTGTATCTGGATGTATAAAATAATTGTTACCAAACATATCAACACATTGGTTGCATCCTCTACAAGGGAGACAGAACTGATCCTATCATATTGTTTTCATAACACAACAATCTTTTCAATGATTTTGCATTCTTATACGAAAAACTAGGTTTTTGTTCAACATCAGCTCTTGCTCTCAGAACTTAGAAAACACAACTGTTTTAGTAACATTTGAACTAGTTTAGTAATTATACATACATGAGGGCCTGTTCCTGCTTCTCATCACTTTCTTCTAATAGTATTTATGTAGTTAGGGCTTATTACCATGTTTGTGTTCCTCATTGCTTTTACATGTTCTTTCATAGCTGCCACACTGAACTCACCAAAGTCATGCAATGTGACTAACATAGCAACTTAAAAAGAAGAATAATGCACTGCACCACGGGTAGTCATCTATAGAAAGTGTTTTAGTAAAAGAGATCAGTGTACATTAACACAGGTAGTGATCTAAAGGAACTATTGCAGCAGAAATCTATGTACTGCACCACTGGTAGGGATCTACAGGAAATGATTTAGGTATCTGAAGGAAAAGTTTTAACAGAAATCTGTTTACTCCACCACTGTTACGTATCTGAAGGAAGAGTTTTAATAGAGATCAGTGTACTTCACCACTGTAAAGGATGTGCTGGAAATGCTTAAATAGATATCAGTGTACTGCATCACTGGCCGGGACCTGCATGCAGTGGTTCAATTGAAATCAGTGAACTGCATGCCTCCTTATTGAAATGTTGAAACTAATAACATCAAGAACCAACACACTAAAAAAAAAGCATAAAGTGCAAGAGAAAAGTGAATATCAAGCATTGCTCTTCTCCCTTAAATTTATTTTTGCAGAGGTGCAATCCTCTTGTTTCCTTTATATATATATATATATATATATATATATATATATATATATATATATATATATATATATATATAAACTGTAATATGACCATACCTCATAGAAAAGGAAATATTCTGAAGCATGGTCATCTAGTCTTGGTATTTGCAAGTCTGTTTTTCCAGCCATTCATTCCCTATATTTTGGGACTTGCTAAAGCAGGTCCCAACAAGTCAAATTGTTACCATACTGCACCACTGGTGAAAGAAAGAGTGACTTCTTTCCAGGTAGCTCTAACTACTCGGTTGGTGAACAAGCCTAACTTTCGGAAACCTGATAACTCTAATTGTAATCTGCCGCTTATGGACAATTTTTATCACGGACTACCTTTTAAGGTATAAATCCTTGTCCTTGGACATTTATTTGAATGAATGTATAACAGCGGGCATAGTACCTAAGGGGTTGCGTATACACAAATACCCTAATAATGTTGTAGTTGGGTCTACTTTTCATTCTGAATTATTGAGTATTTTTGATAAATGTGGTCTTGATATTTTGAGGGCTATCGTTAAGAACAACGAACGTGAAATGGATAGCCTTAAAACTAGTATTGACAAACTTAATGAGGTCATTACTAATGATTTATTATTCAGTATTGAACAGGAAAGGAGCTTGTATGTACTAGCCAATAAAGAGTGGAGTTTTTCTGTCTTCGAAATCCAGTCTGTTTTGTTTATATGAACTACAGGAAGAGTTTCAACTGAAATCAGTGTACTGCACCACTGGTAGTGAACTACAAGAAGAGTTTCAACTGAAATCAGTGCACTGCACTACTACTAATGAACTACAGGAAGAGTTTCAACTGAAATCAGTGCACTGCACCACTGCTAGTGAACTACAGGAAGAGTTTCAACTGAAATCAGTGCACTGCACCACTGCTAGTGAATTACAGGAAGAGTTTCAACTGAAATTACTGCTCTGCACCATTGCTAGTGAACTACAGGAAGAGTTTCAACTGAAATCTGTGCACTGCACCACTGGTGCTGGTAGTGAACTACAGGAAGAGTTTCAACTGAAGTCAGTGCACTGTACCACTGGTAGTGAACTACAGGAAGAGTTTCAGCTGAAGTCAGTGCACTGTACCACTGGTAGTGAACTACAGGAAGAGTTTCACCTGAAATCAGTGTCCTGCACCAGTGGTTGGGATCTGCAGGAAGTGTTTCAATGGAGTAGGCTAGTCCACTGATAGGGATGTATAGGAACTGCTCCCAAGAACAATAAGTGAAAACCTGCTGCTTAATAGTCTTCAAATCAAATTGCAATACATTTCATAGAATACTCACTCAATGAAAATGGTTAAAAAGACCACAGAAGTGTTACAAATGAAAGCACCCTCTATTTCTGTGAATAGAGTCTATCACATCTTCAAACCTACTAGTAATTAATACCCAGCAATATTTGGAGCTAGTCCACAATAATACTTCATACTCTAACCCAAAGGAAAAAGCTAATATCATAGCTCACAAACTGAGTGCAAACTTTAGTCCTCCTCTTCTTACACACATATTCCACAACTCCAGCCACTCACTTTAATTACTATGGAACACATTATTGTCATCCTCTCAAAAGCTAAGAACACTTCATCTATGGATCATGAAAATATACCAAGTTGGCTGATTACCAATGTAATATATGGCCTATCTGAGCCCCTACTTAACCTTTTTAATCTAAAGCCTCTCCATTGATTATATTCCCTGAGTCTAAAAAATAGCCTGACCCATGGATTTTGATACATTTTGACCTATTAGTCTCACTAGCCTCATATGTAAAGCTATGGAACATATTGTCTCAGTCCTGTTTATTCTGGACTTTGAATATCTGTTAATCTCAGATCCTCACCAATTTTTATTTAAGGGGAAACCTTAGGGGATATTTATGTTACTGGAAGAGATATGGTTAGGGTATCTTGGAACTTCCCCTTTTCTTTTCAATAGGTGCCGTGGGATCTTTTACATCCACTTGAACTACCACCAACTTGAGAGGAAGGGACCTCAGTTTAATGTCTCATATGAAGGATGACATACTTCAGACTGTAACATTCCCTTTATACTGTACTGCATTATCATCAATCCATCTACTTGGTATGGGAGTACAATCCACAGCCCTCTGCAACAAAGGTGAGTGTGCTACCTCCTGGTTACAGGTGAGTGTGCTACCTGTGGCTTCATTGACAGGTGAGTGCATTACCTATAGCTTCTTTGACAGATAAGTGTGCTACATGTGTCTTCATTGACACTGCTAAGATTAATCTGATTTTGTTAAAGTAAAAGTTTTACTTTTTTAACCTCATTAATTTCTTTGAAACAAAATAACTGAAGCAGTGGTTAGCAGTACCTTTGGCACTATTCCTATGTAGGAATTAATGACAGACTTGTACACCTGAATATAAATCCTTCTGTTATGCAATGGATAGTTTACTAGTTGCCTGGCAGGACTCATGCAGTTAGAGTCAGAGGTGCCACTTCTGAAAGTAAAATAGGTACCAGTTGTATAACACAGGGCTCACTGTTGGGTCCTCTTCTATTTGACATTTGTTTTTAGACCTTCAGGCCAACACACCTGGTCTATGGTTATCTAAGATTGCAGACTACTATAAATGAGATGTTGTTATTCAGTCTTTCATTGACTCATAATTGCAGTGGCATGTGTTAGACTATATTAACAATTGGTGCAATGACTACAGATTCAAATTAAATATAATGAATTATAGCATAGTTGGTTTTGGTAACCAAAACATTTCCACTACCATATAAGTGACATGCCCCTCTAATAAGACACTGTTATATGGGATCTAGGCACTGTTGTGGAAAATTCCTTATCCTTTGACTACCATGTCTACACAGTAGTTTGAAAAACCTTCTGTCTGGCTCTTCTAATTTTAAAAGGCATCTTTACTAGATCCAAAGAAGTCTTAATTCTTTAATTCTTTCTCATCTGACCCATTATTGAATATAATGCACCTTTTGGCATGTATTTGTCTAAACATATTACTCAGAGATTCAGAACTAAAAAGATTATTGGCCTAACAACTCTAGTTTTCAGGGCAGACTGACAGCCCTCTATTTACTCTGCCTGTTATAGACTCTTCTGTGGAGAACTGTATCTAGCTTTTTGAGTCATGAAAGATCCAACCTGTCATTCCTTCACAACAGATAAATAGGACATATTGACATTACAGATTTATATCCCAATGTACACTTCACTACTGGAATCAAACTGCACTACATGTCAAGCAGAGTAGCATCCTTGTCACCTTCAAGGTAAACCTAGATAACTGTATAAGCAGTCTTACCTTCTCTCCATCCAGTCTGTCTTGTCCTGCCCTCTTTGAGGCTGGGCAAACAGAACCAAGATGCTATCCTCCAAAAAAAGGAAGCCAATCTGGTGGTCCCCTGCCATAAACAAACTGTACAACAGAAGGAAGAAACTGTTGCAAAAGAGAGTAAAATCCCACGAGTGGAGGAGCTCCCGGGTCAGCCTCAGTAAGAAGCTGCGATCCCTGATAAAATCCTCCAAAGCTAGTTGCGAAAACAAAATCGCCACTGATTCTAAAGACAACCACAAAGCATTCTATAGCTATGTCAAGAATCTCAGTGGCAACACTTAGATCTGCTCTGAGTTACAGCACAATGGCACTAAATATACAGACCCAACTGATATTGCCAACATCCTGGCAGATAGGTTCAGTGCTAACTTTACCCCTCTCACCCCCTAAAGAGCCCATCTCTATACCGGAAGAAAGCAAAGTTCCTGTAATCACGGCTGCACAGGTAAAAACCACACTCTCCAAAGCCAAGAACACAGCATCCATGGGACCAGACAACATCCCAGGCTGCGTTCTACATGAACTACAGAACGAGCTGGCACCTCACCTAAGTACCATGTTCAATCATAGCCTCACCTCAGGCTTTGTGCCTGCTGAATGGCACACAGCAACGGTTTCCCACTCCACAAGGGGAGAGCCAGCATGGACTCCAGGAACTAACACCCCATTAGCCTGATGAGCCTGGTCTGCAAGGCCATGGAACGTATCATCATGGAACTTATAAACAAAGACATTGGTAATCTCCAAACTCTGAACCCCACCCAATTCGGGTTTGTAAAGGCAGATCATGTCTCCTAAACCTGATAGACTTCTTTGAAGCAGTCACCAAAGTCGTAGACAAGGATAAGGTGGTTCACACAGCCTATCTAGATCTTGCCAAGGCTTTCAACACCATTCCCCACTCTGGAATTTTAGATAAACTCACTAAACTAGGTATAAATCCCTATGTCACAAGATGGGTTGCCAACTGGCTCACTGACACAACCCACACTGTGAAAGTAGCAGACTCCAAATCTGACTTCAGACCAGTGACAAGTGGAGTACCACAGGGTTCAGTCCTGGGTCCTCTCCTGTTTGGTATCTACTTCTCTGAAGTATAGGCTAACACAGAAGGTCTTTGGATAACGAAGTTTGCAGATGACTGCAAACTAGGAGTTATAATCAAAACTCCTAATGATGTGGACATCATACAAAAGGGCCTCACTGAGACAGATGCCTGGTGTCAAAGCCATGGCCTCAAGCTCAATGCCAAAAAGTGCATTGTCATCCCCCTTTGGTAAAAACTCTGCACCCATGAACTACAACATAAGCGGTAGTATACTTAACACTGAAAGTGTGATAAGAGACCTTGGGACACAGGTGGACAATAGTCTCTCCTTTGATAATCACATCGCCACAGTAGTCAGGAAATCCTTCTATGTGGCACACCTCATCACAAAAGGTTTCTCATCCAGAAAAAAAGAGGTCATTGTTCCCCTCTACTCATCACTCATTAGACACATTATAGAGTACAATGCCCCTTTTGGTATGTACCTCACGAAACATCTACAACAACTAGAAATGCCACAGAAATACCTCACAAAGAGGATTACCGGCCTCAAACAGATGCCCTACACAGACCGTCTCAAAAAACTCCATCTTTACTCCGACACATATCACCTACTCAGAGGTGATCTCTGCCTAACATACAAAGCTATGTCAAACCCAGAGCTGTTAGACATGCTCCACTTAAAGAAATCCCAATCCCTCCAAGCTACAGGCTCTAGGGACCTAAACCTTGTCACCACAATAAACAGAACATGCCGGAGGGATAGATTCCTGTCCTAGAGACTTCACATGCTCTGGAATAAACTATGCTATCTATATCAAACAAAGCTCCTCATTAGCACTCTTCAAGAAAAATCTTGATGATTGGATGGGAAATAGGAAATTTACCCCAGGGATCACCTCTGTGGCTCGGCTCAACAGTAGCACAGGAAAATAATTTGCTTGGGTGGCAAAAGCCAGTGTACCTTTTTGGCTGGGCTTGTATAGACCCCAGGGCCGATAGCTTAGTACCTACCTATGAACCTATGAACCTATGGAACAAATGTTTTAATAAAAGATTTTGACTAGGCTTGCAATGGTCAACAGACTGGTTGGCTGCTACTTACCTATGAACCTATCAATCTATATAATCGTTTTGCTTGGTGGAAGTCAAAACTCCACCCTATTGCCAGACAGGAGGCTATATCCCTGACCCCTCTACTAACTCTAAGAGTCTCCAAGGTTGCTGTAACTTGGTGGAAAGGGACATTTCACCCTAGTCTAATCACTTCGCTCCTTAAAAGCTGAAGCATACATTGTACATTTGAGTATTTTTCCACAACTTAAAAATAAAACAACAACATAGGCTCCAAACCACAGCAAAAGAATTTGCCAACCTAAAGAAATAAACTAAACTGCAACTGACTCTAATGGCAAAATGCCATGTCTGCTAGACGTACAGGCATACTAAGCATACACAAACACGCGCACACGCATGTACGCATGCACATACACACACACACACACACACACACACACACACACACACACACACACACACGCACACACGCACACACACACACACACACACACACACACACACACACACACACACACACACACACACACACACACACACACACACACACACACACACACACACACACACACACACACACACACACACACACACATTTGACTTTAACAAACATTTATCTCACTATCAGACTCCATGCATCACTGAACTTCCTCATTAGAGCAATACTCAAAGTCACCAGCACTGTTGATAATTGTTATTGAACTGTCTAAAAAAATATACTGAAAGTAACATCACACTTCTCAGAATGTCAGCCAAATAGCACGCCAGTCTTTACTTAAATGGCTACATCATTTCTGCCAGTAAATTTTATAGTGTTTGGTTAAAAACTTATTACCAGTTCAAATCATGGCTAGATCCTGGACCCGCTTTACCTACTGCATTAACTTGGTCTATGTAAAATCAGAAAACAGCTCGAGGCTGGTTATGCTTTAAAGCATTACCAAACTTTCAAGTGAAGCAAGGCACTTAGCAATGATGGTTTTATCTTTAATATTAAGAAGTACTTCACCATCAATGCCCTTCCACACCCATAATTTTTATGAAGTTCAGTCTTTAGTTGACTGCCTCAGATGACTCAAACTATTACCTCTGACATTTCAGTATTACTTTAATGCCCTGAATAGAACATCTTAACTGAGTATCTCCTTTGTATGTATTTATTTCTACTGGTGTTATTTTCAAATTTCTTTACTAAAATTGCTTTTTGCACCTTCACCCACTCTTTTTTGACTCATTCTTATTAGCAGGAATATCTTTTCCTCAAGCCCCTCAGAGAACTGACACAGTACTTTATCATGAAAACTTGTATCTGTTAGAAAATTATTTTTTTATCCATCTGGGATGATTTCCTATGACCTGCTTTGAAATTAACTGATTTCATATAACTTTCAAGGAAGCTCAGGAAATCAATTCTTAATAAAGATTTGTGCAAATGCTTATTACTTAAACACAAACTGTGTTTGCATGACGTTAACCACATACAGTTATCTTTTAAATTGTAAATAATAATGTTCTATTTCTACCTTTTGTTATTTTCATAGCTGAAGAAGTTCCTGTAATGTTAGATGACTTAGTAGATAACAAAGTTTGTCAATTGCCAAATCAGCCATTAACTAAACATCCCCTGGTATTCCAAAAGGAGTACAGCACTGCACAACATCATTCAAGGTATCCTGAGTACAGTAATCCTGAATGATTCATAAACCACTTTGTTGGCACTGACTATTGCATGGAGAGTAGTCTCACTGGGGCAGCTGCATGCAAATGTGGCAGTCCGTGGGAGCAGCTAATGCAAATTAACCAAGTGCTGTCCTCCAGAAATTGTATCAACATTGGAGAAACCCAGTAGAGCAATGACATGCTCAATCAAGTTGCTTTGAATGTGAAGAGGATAAAGTGTATGCCGTCTTTTGACAGCTTTAGTAATGAATGGACCACAGCCCATAGCATGGTGATATGTAGGTATCACAAAGCAAAGTGTGTGTGTGTGTGTGTGTGTGTGTGTGTGTGTGTGTGTGTGTGTGTGTGTGTGTGTGACCATTTTTGTTGGAGCTCGTTTGCTGCTACCTGTGTGTGTGTGTGTGTGTGTGTGTGTGTGTGTGTGTGTGTGTGTGTGTGTGCATGAGAGAGATAGAGAGAGAGTGTATGTATGTGCATGTGTGTATGTTTTGTGTGTCTGTATGTGTGTATCTGTGTGCATGTTCGAAGATACTTGTGTAGCTGCAATGCATGGGTAGGTAGGAAGAGCCCTTGTGTGGTCAGGTCTGATTCAATGACAAGGTAATTCATTGCTAATGGGGCATTTCTTGTAGCAGCTTTACCATGTCTCTGAATTGGAGATTCTCATACTCTCATTAATTGGCAGTCCTAAGTTAGTAAAGTAGTGCTCACGGAGGGAATGTCTCTGAATCCTAGGGATACATATTTAAATTTAAAAATGACAGCAAACTGCATTTCTCTATGCCATGCAGAAAGTAAAATGTTAATGGTCACTATTACTTCACACACTAAGCAGTTCCATGCACATAAGTTACAATATACATTAGGGTTTCAAATTTTCTGTTTAACTTATGATGACGTTTTGAAGCTGTTGCATTATTTCTTTCTGTTAATTTAAATGTTGATCTCTGCAGCTTCCTTAAGGCTATTTGCTGAATGTTCATTGACTATATTGTTGGCATTATATCATATACAAGCATTCTAGGTAAAAGTGCCATATAATTTTTCTTCAAGCTGAGAATGACTGTTTTATTAATAAGATGACTGCATTAAATTAGCTTTATCATAAGGTACACATAGTAAACTGACACAGCATCCTAGCTGTTATTTTTTAGCTCTTTGGTACCATTTGTTTAAAGATATAATACAGTCCATAACCTTCTTTGGTCATTATTTCCAGATGCCTTTGACTTCACTACAATCCACAAAGTGCAGTCTGTAATACCATTATGTTACTCTTTTAGCAAGCAACTGCGCAATATACATTAAGGAGGTCAAAGGTTAAGAAGAGAGCAACAAATGGACTGCTTCATTATTTCTTATAGCACTCTTTCTAGACAGACTGTAATGGACAGCTACTAACTATGTGCATTTACACTGATAATAGAAAAGTGGTATTATTAGGGAAGTTACACCAGATCTTTCTTATTACCTGTAAACATTAACAAAAAAGTGTAATGGAACACATTCCCCAGGATTTAATAAAATACATGTAGGCACACTGTAGAGCCTACACAGAATGTGTCTGTGTACATGGCCACAGTTCCCCCTCATCAGCAAGCCATGAATATTAATGATGGCTCTCTGCCGAGGGAGAGCCGAGGAACATGGATACTGAATCAGTGTAGATATAAGTGTAGCGGCTACCTGTGACTGCAGATGAGTGTGAGGCTCCCTGTAATTCTCCCCACCACTGTTGTAATGTTGTGAAGTGTGTCAACTGTATAATATGTTATTTTTATGATGTGTTATGGTTTTTGTGATTAGTTTAATATTTTTGTTTATTTTTTTTTACTGCCTGTTTGCAGGGCACAGTGTGGAGTGCAGAAATGCCAAACTGTGCTCGTATATAGACAGCTGACACCTGGCAGATATCTAAAAATAAAAACTGGATGTAATTAATTGTCATAATTACATTTTTACTTCTTTTTTTTTTTTTTTTTTTTTTTTTTTAATTTACATTTGCACAGCAGAGCTGAGTGGAGCTCATACATACATGGCCGACATCTGCCAGATATCTAAAAATAGAAACTGGATGCAATTAATTAATTATTTATAGGTATGTTTAAGTGTGTTTGCACAGCATGGTGTGGTGCTCAGCAAAGCTAAGAGGTAGCCTAGTAGTATATGTGAAGGTAGACTGGTTGTTATAACATTCAGCTAGCTACATGGATAGAGTTACGGTCTTCTGTGTAGTAGTTCCTGCATTTGAGTACATAACAGGCAGAATAGGATTATAAATTAATGTAATATTTTCATTTAATTTTATGAAACTATTGTTAATTTTAACACTGCTGCACTCTGTTAACCAATGCTCATTCATGCTAAGGAGTGCAGAAACATGCTGATAGCTACCAAAGTTTGTGAGGTGCTAACCTTCATTAAAACCACGTTTCTGCAAGTTTTCACACAGCTTGCCTTAACTTAGCTGGTTTGCTTGCTACTAAGTGACACTGCACTTTTTTGAATGTTGCTGAATGACTTGTTAATGCAGGAAAAAAGCCTATATTAAGCCCAAAGGGCAGGAATTCTGCAACAGTCACTGGAGTTCAATCAACTGTTGGTATGGCTGGCAGTGTTGGCGAAGTTATGTGCCTTTGGGTGCAGAGCTGGGCCATTCAAGAGTCCAGGGTCGTGATCAAGCTTCTTGTTAAAAAACATGAGCCTTGGCTGATGCTGGGTGGATTACATGGCTCAGAGTGAAAGGCGGAGGCCTGGGACCGTTTGGCCAGGGAACTCACCAGTGTTACTGGTATTCACTGCTCAAGTGAGCAATGAGATCACCATTTTGATGACCTAAAAGGGAGAAAGAGGGAAAGCCTTGACACCTGGGTCGAGGAAGTTTGAGATGGGAATGCCCCACAACTATGTAAGTATGTCTTCCTCTAGCTAACCAAAATGCAAGCTGAATGCCTGCAAAACTGGCATACATAATGGTGTGCTTCTCTCCTAAAAGCTGCAGCTAAGAGGGCTTGCAATGTCGAGTCCCATGCCAGGTGCCTAGTCAGGTTGCACTGTGAGCATGGTAAGTATGGATTTAGTATGACAACCGTAGTGCATTAAGCAAGAAAGCGTAAAGCATTCACTGCAATAAAGTAACCACAAGAAAAACTGTAGTACAATAAATGGGCATGTAGAACTGTAGTGCGATAAATGGGCAATTAGAGCTGTAGTGCAATAAATTATCAATAAGAAATGTATTTCAATAAAGCAATAACAATACCAATAACAGTAGGCAAAATGTTGTTTAGCAGGATTGTGTTGTCAAAATCATTGCAGTAGAGCTGTATGCATTGATTGTCTATGCTAAGGTTGCTGCAGTCAAGTGTAACGCTGTAATAGCTGTAGCCAGCAAATCTAATGGCCTGCAAACTGTATTGCTTAACTCATAGTACTGTCCAAGGCTGTCTCTAGGCCAGTATCAGTCACATAATGTTCTCTCTTCCTCAGACATCAGGTAATAATGATATATGGGTGAGATAGCCCAGTCCGTGGGCAGATATTCTGTGTGGATATCACAGATATTTCAAAAAAATAACAATAAAATGTGTTCACTAGCACTGTTGATTCTAAAATACAGCTTTTTTATATATGTAGTATGGTTGTGGTTCCATGCATGTGTGTTCTACTTTCACTGCAGTCTACTATAACACTATAATAGTACTAGAATGCCAGAGGAATGTCCTGTAACTTGTATTGCTCAATTCATAGTATAGTTCATGGTGATCTCCAAGCAAGTATCAGTCACTCAATAGTCAGTAGTGACTCAGTTTCTTAGTCTGTTACATGCTTTGCATAAAGTACATTTTGCCACACACAGTCCTGGGTTCGAATCCATTGGTATGTAGCACTAAATTTTAAGTATTAATCATATAATGCTTACATTTTCCCTCTTACAGCAGCACAATAAATATATGGGTGAGGTAGCCCATATTATGAGCAGTGTTTAGATTTCAAAGAATGTTAACATCCATACCAAGAATGTGTTCATCAGCATTTTTCATTCATAAAGCTGTGTAATCCCAGTATGGCTGTATCCCTTGCATGTCTGTACAACATTGCTGCAGTCAATTATTACATTACTTGCAGATGTCCCCTGCAGTCACAGCTATTGGGTTCTATTCCCATGCCTGCCAAGTAAGGCATGAAGGCTGTCTAGTTTATTTACTGTACACAAACATGCTTCTCAAGTGCCATGATTTCTCATAATGTAATTAAAACTGCCTAATCCATCTGTCACATGACTAGCAGATAAATTATTACCTGGAATGCAATGTATTACCAAATCCATTTACAGAATACCTGGGTAGTTATGTAAGTCCACATTATGTGAAACTGTTCTGTGTAGTGGTGTACCTACATTTGTTATTGCTTGGCCCATACTGACCGATGCTAAGAGCTTGAGAGCTATGTACATGCTACATCAGTTATAGGACAATTGTAGTCACTGTACTCAAACCTGACAGTCGACACCTGTAGAGTATATATTTCAGTGTTTTCAGGGATATAATCTGCAATGTCAGTAATGTAATGTTTTTCTCTCCCTCCCCACACCTTATCTTCATTTATTTATTACTGGTATTTATTATTATGATTTAATATTAATATGTTTTGTTAAAGTAACTATATTTTGGAAAAATGTGGCTGATTATTGTTATGTTTTGTTATGAATTAATAATAACATATTTTGTAAACTATCTATATTTTGGAAAATGTGGTTGATTATTGTTATGTTGTATTATGATGCAATATTAACATATTTGTTAAACTAACTATTTTGTTGGCCATATGATTTACTTTGTACTGGCATGCTGTTACCATGCTGACTGTTATGTTGCTTAATGTTGTGTTGCACACAATATACATTAATATGTATTTGGATGAATAAATATGATGTTCGATTCTGTTAATACTAACAATGATTTGGCTTTTACTAACCGTAACTTATTGCTATACCTCATTTACCACAGCACGTCAAAGTAGGCTGGTTCCAGCTGACCGCCTTACCATGGATCAACTGAATGTGGCACTGAGTCCCAGCACATCTGGGACTCAGACCAGTGGTGCCTCCTCTGCTGCCTCTGTACTACCTACAACATTGGGTAGTACCTCCCCAGGGGATGGGGCCTGGCCCCCCTCTGGGAGTGGTGGTGGTGGAGGGGGTGTTATCACCTATGCAGAGCTGCCAGTTTTGGTGCGTAAGATAGTCCACTGTGGCTATGACTGCTGCCTGCACCAGATTGAGGGCATGTTGACCAGTCTGGTGAGGCAGCCTTTCCCTGGTGCCCAGCCTCCAACACAGCCAACCTCGGGGCAGTGATGGAGCTGTGTTGACAGTCCCATGGATGGGGATGTGTCATACTGCTGCCATCTGGAGGCACGTGGGATTTGGATTCCACAACACCCTCCCTATACAAGGTGTTCACCCCCCTCATCCCACTCATGTGTCACACACTGCCCCTGTATGCTGTCTTGTTTGTGTTGTCAGTTTGCAAATGCATACTCACCTACCCAACTTACCTCTCCCACACATACCTATGTTTCTTCTCCAACATTCCACTCTCACCATAAAAAAACAATGGGCACCTGTCCCCCCAAAAAATATCTTCCCATACATAGTTCCCCACTTTGCACATGTATCCACTGGACACAAGTAATTCAGTCCAATTGGTTTGACAATGCAGTTATGTTGTCCTCACCCCTCTCTGGGGTTTGAGAATCCAAATTCATCTACAAATCTGTCAATGTGCACAGCTGTTGTATAAGAAATGGATAGCTATGGTTCTTTCCTACACCCTTCCTGCACATCCCTATCTGCCTCTCAATACATTTTTTCCCTGCTTGCCCCCATTTCACCACTTCCCTATATCCCCTTTTTTCTTTCGTTATTTTTTTTTAGCACAACACTGTGTGACGTGCTGCTACGTGCAGATTCACTAAGCTCAGCTAAATAGAGATATGATAACTATATGTGTTTCTAACATTGTAAGACATGTGTACAAAATAAACACCTCTGCCATGTTTCAATCCCATTACACCTACAGCACATGGCATTAACCCACCACGCCATCCCACTCTTAATTAAAACAGGTGGTTCAAACAAAACATAGTAATTGTCAATTACAGTCATTAGGCTTGTTTCAGTGAAGCTGCTCACTGTGCCACATCACACAAACTAGAATATAAAGCAATGGAATAAATGGGAGTGTACCTTAGACTCTGGTGCAATAGTACACCGATAGACAGCCAAAGACAAGATAATGAATATAACTGAGACCTGTGACAGCAATTAAATGTGCCCTTTTATCAGCAACATGTAGAAATTCACCTGCTAAGGCATTCATGGCAAAATACATATTCAACTGGGACTATGTTGCAGAAATACATGCATATAAAGCCATGCACATAATGATGGATGTAGCAAATGTATGTCACAGTCTGTATGTATGCACATATATTTTGCAAATGGACTGATTGCAGTAGTGACTCAGTAGCTCAGTCTGTTAAATACCTTGTATGTAGTACATTTTGCCACACATAATCCTGGGTTAAAATCCAGTGTTGTGTTGCATTTCAATTACATTATTGTGAAGACAGCAATTAATGAATGATTCATGCATTCATTATCCACACAAAACATTGCAAGTTAAATAACTGCTTTTCACTGCTGGAAGTCACAGGCCTGCAGGTAGGGATACACATCACCTATCCGTATAGCATTACTATTTGTCACCTAGGACTTTTTTACTGACACATTTGCCTGTCATACGTACCTTAAATACATGCCATAGTTGGAGTGTAAAGGGTACTCTCACCTTGGCCCTGCTTCTACAACAAGGCTGACACAGCTGACACAGATACACCTAAAGCTTGTTGTCCTCCAAAGTGTTCACACTCACTGCCTATGTCTATTACCTGCAGCAGCAGTTGCAGTCTGTGGTACACACAACTCTATATAAAGGTGTCTGCTACAGACCTACCATCTGTGATAATGTAGTCTCTTCACCCCAGTAATGTCCATCTCAATAGTTAAGAATGGGTCCCTGTTCTACATGAAGGCTTTAAATATGGCACAGTGATTGCATGTCATTGGCTAATGATAGTGCAACTCAGCTGTTTGGCTGCAATTAGCATACCAGAGTCAGAGATCAGTTTAGAGGCAATTATCTGCTAATGAGAAGCATGTTAAAATGCAAGCAGCTGGCTATGGGCACACATTCTGTATGAGACTTTCCCCACACAGAGCACACCTTTGTGAAACAGTACTAGTAGCACACTTCAGCAGAGGACTACTGCACTCCACCATGTCTTCAACTGTTTTATTTTTTTGTGTATAACAGGATGTAAATGGGAGGATAGAGGTATGGGGAATAGGGAGTACAGCATTAAGCCTGTCTTAGACCTGTGGTGGTGACATGTCATTGATACCCTATTGTCTTACACAAACAGGGGACATACAATATACCAGGGTTGCATTGTCTTTTGTCATTGTGGAACACTGGTATTGTTGGACTGTCCCAATATAGTGATCATAATAGCATACTGGTATTTATCTGGCACTGGTCTTATAACATATTATTGGGTGGCTGGTCTTAGGGGAAACACCACAGTGGACTGGATTGTTGGGTGTATGATCATATAGCAGAATCCCTCATGGCAAACAGGGAACTACCTCAGTAATGATACAGTCTTGGTTGTATCCACACATGTAGTATGTTGTCACACTGTGGTGTATGACATGTGTGAGCAAGCACTGGATACTGCTGGCCATTTTGTTCTTGCTGTATCTGTACATAGTGGACATCCATGTATTTGATCCCATAATATGTTTCCCTTTTGGTGTGTTTCAAGGCTATTGTATCGCAGCCAGCATGCCCCCTTCTCAGATGCTGAGAATGAACTAATACTTCAAGGACTATGGCAGCATCATCACATCGTCTTACCAGGGGGAGGCATGAGAGGGAGCTGTGGGCTGCATTGTAGGCAGACCTTGTCTGGTATGTGACTGAGATTGGCAACCAGAACCGGACATATGAGCAAGTTTGACACCATGGTACAGACATAGTGAATGCTGCATGACGAAAGGCAGCTGATGTAGCCAGGGATCATGCTGTCACTGGAGGTCGACCTGCAATGGAACAATCACCCATGACCACTGAGGAATTCCTGGCGAACCTAGGAACAAATGACAGCTCCCAGGCATCCATCACACCATACATCGTGGAAGTGGGTGCCACAGTCTCCACCGCAGAGTAGCATGCAGGTAAGCTTACTGTGATCACCATTGTAATTTTGTAACAGTTAGTCTGTCAGGCTATATACACCTTTACGTAGGTGTCAGGTCTATGTGCTGGGGGGGGGTAACCCAATTGTACACTCATACTCTGAATGTCAGCAATACATCAAGTAATACAGTAGCTATTGTAAAAAAAGCAACAAGTGAACCAAAACCAATAAAAAAGAAGAGTGCCACGCAGCAACAGGACCCGGAACAAACTGGCAGCGATAGTTGTAAATAAAACCGTTTTAATAAAGTAAAATACAGGTACACACTTTAAAACAAGCGCTTTCGCCCGGTCAATACCGGGCTTCTTCAGAATCAAACACTTCTATGCCAAACTAGTCAAGCTTAAATAATAACTTAGACAGTCACATGACAGTATCTTATTAAATTAAATCAGTCTCACGTTCATTAAAGGAAACTGACTACTAAATACATATTATCCTGTCAGTGTCTAAGGAGCGGTGTAAAATAGTGTAGTCTAACAATCTGGACATCACAAGTACACATATAAAACGTGTTTTAAGTTGGTATTAAAACAATTCGTCCAACACTACTTTCCTCCAATAAATCCCAACCTAAACATTCGCCAGTAAAAACAGGCAAAACAATCATAAAGTAACATAGATCATGGACTGATGCATGTTACAAATGTGAACCTTAAATACTCATGGCCACCATAAACTATAAAGTTATAAAATTATAAGCGAGCCTTTCTTAATTTCAGAACACTACCTATATTAATGTTTTCATTTAAGCCAGGTGATTTACCTGCATCTAACTTAAGCTGCCAATATAACTCTCGATATTCTAATCTGGCCTCCCAGTTACCACCCCTAATGTCAGGTATTACTTGTTCTAGGACAATAAATTTTAATTCCATGTTTTTGCAAACCTGCGTGCTTACAAAAGGCATTGTTCTCTTTGCCTTTCGAGACATCATAAAGGTGCTCATAGACCCTTCTCCTCAGAGGTCTCTCAGTTTTCCCCACATAAAAACTTTGACAGTGTATGCATAGCCCTAAATAAACTACTCCCTTTGCTCCACAATTAAAATATTTAGTGGCGCTAAATTTAAATTTTCTAGATGGAATATAAATGATGTTACGATTGATCATAGCACTACACTGTTTACACTTACCACATTTGTTGGTACCGGTTCTCAAGTTACTTGTTACAGGTCCAGGTCTAACCTCTATCTCAAACATTTCTTTCAAATTAACATCTCTCTTCCTTGTAAAATGGGGGTAATCAGAGATAAATTGACTTGTCTCTTCATTTAAGGTAAGTATGGGCCAATAATTGGATATAATTTGCTCAATATCAACATCATAAATGAAAACATTAATATAGGTAGTGTTCTGAAATTAAGAAAGGCTCGCTTATAATTTTATAACTTTATAGTTTATGGTGGCCATGAGTATTTAAGGTTCACATTTGTAACATGCATCAGTCCATGATCTGTGTTACTTTATGATTGTTTTGCTTGTTTTTACTGGCGAATGTTTAGGTTGGGATTTATTGGAGGAAAGTTGTGTTGGACGAATTGTTTTAATACCAACTTAAAACACGTTTTATAAGTGTACTTGTGATGTCCTGATTGTTAGACTACACTATTTTACACTGCTCCTCAGACAAGGACAGGATAATATGTATTTAGTAGTCAGTTTCCTTTAATGAACGTGAGACTGATTTAATTTAATAAGATACTGTAATGTGACTGTCTAAGTTATTATTTAAGCTTGACTAGTTTGGCATAGAAGTGTTTGATTCTGAAGAAGCCTGGTATTGACCGGGTGAAAGCACTTGTTTTAAAGTGTGTACCTGTATTTTACTTTATTAAAACGGTTTTATTTACAACTATCGCTGCCAGTTTGTTCCGGGTCCTGTTGCTGCATGGCACTCTTCTTTTTTATTGGTTTTGGTTCACTTGTTGCTTTTTTTGTGGTTTCGACAAGTCCATGGCAGAAGGAATGGAGCAGGCAAGCTTTTTAGAGACACCTATTCTCCTCAGGGAAGAGTCCGATGATGGGATCTTATAGAATACAGGGAAGGGGTAGCCTACCCGATCCCCAAC